>NC_022016.1:31453825-31487506 GCF_000317375.1 Microtus ochrogaster
AAGAGAAGAGGCTGAGTTCAGCCTGGCCATTCTACATCTCTGACGCATCCTGGGATTTAGCAGGCAGTTTGCTCTGGGGCGAGGGCAATGCCACTTGCTGAGTGTTAAAAGATCTAAGAGAAACCTGCTATTGACGATCCATGGTCTTTTGCATGGAGCATAGAGTCACATGTGTTCTTACTAGAATAGGTAAAGAACTCAGGCAAATGAGTGGTGTCACACAATGTGTAAGGAGAGACTGTCAGAAGAGGAAGGTGAGGGATTCCAGGATGTGTCCCACTGGAAGTCTCATGCAGCCACCTCTAGTCCTTCCTTTGTCTGAGCCCATTTCCTTGTCTGTAGTATGAAGATACACTATCCAAATCATGTGGTGCTAGCAAGAATTACAATGCACTTAGTTATCATCTGAGATAGGTACTTAATAATGTACAGCTATTGCACTGTTAAAATAATTTTAATAAGATGTATAATTGAAAAATAGATCTAGCAGATACTCTATAGCAATGATCTGCAAACTGTTTTCTGTAAAGAAACGGGAACTCTAGGGAGATGCCCAGGGCTGGGGGAATAAATGCAAAGCCAGCATCCTCCACTCCACTCCCAATCCACAGAAAGTATGGTTTGTTTGTTCATAGGTATTGCTATTGTCAGGATAGACCCACAGGCACAGGGTAGCAGTTAGAGAGAGCAATGGCAAGAGAGGCTCAGGGACAAGGGGGTTGCAAGAACAACTACCCCGGCAAACTTCTTCTGCCATCTTTCGCTCTTGCTGGTGCTATCATCCGGTAGCTGAGACCTGGGAAGTCGCAGATATCCTCCATGGCTCTAGAGCTGGGTGGAGAAGGATGGGAAGTAGCTGGAGAAGGGCAAGGGCATGGTATACTGGTTAGGTGTGGTTGTACATGCCCGTAGTCCCAGCCTCCTGGGATACTGAGGTGGGAGAAGGCTTAGGCACAGGAATCCAGGGCAACATGGTGAGAGCCTATCTCACACATTGATAGTGGATAAAAATTGGCATAATACATTTGGTTTAAAGTGAAAATAGCCTGATTGGAATGTATAATGAAGCTCTCTGATTTTCATTTTTTTTTTTTTTGATGGCTTTCCCTCAAGAGAGTTGCCGGTCCACTTTCTCTCCATCTTTAAAAATCTATGACTAGGGTTCACCTTGTTACGTAGCTTCTCTAGGATCATGAACTATAGGCTCAATATCTTTTGCTTTACAGCTAGTATACACTTATGAGTGAGTACATACCATGTTCATCTTTCTGGGTCTTGGTTACCTCACTCAGATTTTTTTTTCCCTATTTCCATCCATTTGCATGCAAATTTCAAGATGCCATTGTCTTTTACTGCTGAGTAGTACTCCATTGTGTAAATATACCACTTTATAGTCCATGACCCAAGAGAAGCTAAGTAACAAGGTGAAATCTAAGAAAAAAATCTACTTGGAAAAGAGAAATAGACAAGATCACCTGACAAAACTGCGAGCATGGGGGTGGAGGGAAGGGAGGGTGGGAGGGGAAGAAGAGGAGAGAAAGGGAAGTGGGAGGAGAACTTGAGGGATGGGATAGTCGGGAAGGGAGAGGACAGAGATGAGAGCAAGGAAAGAGATATTTTGATTGAGGGAGCCATTATGGAGCTAGCAAGAAACCTGACTCTAGAGAAATTCCCAGGAATCCACAAGGATGACCCCAGCTAAGACCCTAAACAATAGAGGAGAGGGCGCTAGAACTGGCCTTGCCCTCTAGTCAGACTAAAGACTATCTTAAATGTCACCATAGAACCTTCATCCAGTTACTGATGGAAACAGAGGCAGAGACCCAGCAGTGGTGCACTGACTGAGCTCCCAAAGTCCAGTTGAAGAGTAGGAGTGAGGATATGAGCAAAGAGGTCAAGACCATGATGGGGACACCCACTGCGACAGCTTACCTGAGCTAGTAGGAGCTCACCAACTCCAGCCAGAGAGGGAAGGAACCAGCATAGGACCAAGCTAGACCCTCTGAATGTGGGTGACAGTTGTATGGCTGGGGCAGACCGAGAGGCCACTGGAATGACACCAGGATTTATCCCTACTGCATGGACTGGCTTTTTTGGGAACCTGTTCTCTTTGGATGGATAAGTTGCTCAGCCAAGATAGTAGGGCAGGCCTTGGACCTTCCCCAAAGCAATGTGCCTCACCCTCTCTGAGGAGTGGATGGGGTGGGTGAAGGGGAAGGTAGAGGGAATGGGAGGTGGGGAGGGAGTGGGAACTGGTATTGGAATGTAAAATGAATATAGGTAGTTTGTTTTCTTTTTTTCAAAAAATAAAATAAATTTTAAATAAAGTCTGACTAGTTAATAAGAGACAGCTGCCAAAAGTTTTGTGGGGTTTAAAAATCAAACTGACATCCATCCTCCACCCCCTTGCTTTAGTATTAAAATGCCAGTCAAGCATGTCTTTGTTATAAGAACATTGTGAGGACCCAGGAGATCTACATGAAAGTGCCTGGTAGCATGTACCTTTTTCTTAGGAAAATGCTAAATACTTTTGTTCCTGGATTTTAAAACAACAAAATCTGTAATTCTTGCCCCAAGGACTCAGCAGAAAAAGACACTTGCCATCAAAGTCTGCCATGAGTTTGATCAACCTGAGTTTGATCACACCTGGAAGGACAGAGCCAACTTTAAAATGTTCATATCCCATGGCATGTAGGTATGCATGCATGTGAGTGCATGCGTGTGTGTCCGTACATACACACACAACATCACAAAGAAAGGAATGTAATTTTTTAAAAAAAAAATCAAAAAGAAACGTCAGGGAGGGCTACGAGGCCCCGAGACATACCGGGTTTTGGTTTAGCCCTGGGAAGATATCTATGACAATGTCTCAGGTGCATTCCTCAGTAACCTTTATCCTGTCCTGCCCAAGAGTGTGTCAAACGGCTTTTCGTTGTGGAGAGAGTTGGCTTCCTATTAAGGTCAACCCTACAAGAAGAGGGCAAGAATCAAAGGGCTTCAGAAAGAAACACACCGTCCTCCTTAGCTCTCCTTCGGCCTGGGCCTGCTTCCTGTGCATGAGTGTTTGAAGTTTACCGGAAGGGAGCACAGGCGCACAGCAGGACACAAAGCATTGGCAGTTCTCTTTTCTGAGCCACCTTAGCTCCCAGACCTCGTAGTGAAACAGTTATCTTTATCTGCGGGGTCAACAGAGACTGTGGTTTCGTGCAGCATGCGTAGAATACAACCTTTTGCCATGCTAATACAAATATCCCTTAATGCAAGAATCAATTCTTTTATAAATTAGTTCCCATTTTAAAGTGAGGACGATGTGACTAAGGATCGGTATGGGCTTTTTCACTGTCCCCTGAGTGGCTGCCTGTTTGAGGCAACTAGCAAATCACAAAACAACTCCCAGGGTTTAAGGTGAATTACCTTTGGTTGCTGCTGGAGTTCTTCCAGCTCAACCCAATTATATTAGACATATCGGTAGTCTGCAGACACAGAGCCTGGGCACTGGGGAGGTGAAGGCCAGCCAAGCAGAGTCCTTTTTTTTCATCTCTTCACTCTCTAAGGAAGGGGATAGACAAGTCGCTGACAAATTGGAACCCTTCATTAATTTGGTTTGTTGTGTGTTCTTTTCTATTTAAATACTTTTTTTAAAACTTAAAATGATCAAGGAAATGGAGTAGTAAGTGGGCATGTGCAAGTCATAAGCGAGCACCCACATGGTTTCTGCCCCACTCCTGGTCCCTATGCCTTGCAGTTTATCAGCCACAGGTAGCCATTGCCTTGTTGATTTCTATGATTTTTAATATGTTATAGATGTTATCCTTAAGTGTTATGTGTAGTGATGTTTCCACCAAGTGAAAAACTTTATTCATATAGCACTCTTTAGCTGTGGAGATGTTTTTGGCCTTTTCTATAGTCCAATCCGTCAGTGTTTCCCTTCAGGATTTGATTATGCCTTTGAACGAACAGACTGTGAGTCTGTTGAGGGCAGAGACTATATTTTATTCTTCTCTTCACCAAACACAATATGTAGCACCAAACACAATACTTACATGTTTATTGACTATATGTATTACAGTCTCATTTTTGTGTATATATGTGCATGTTAGTGTACCCATGAGTGAGTAGGTGCTCATGCATGTTTGTGGGTATGCATGTGGCAGCCAAAAACAAAACAAAAAAAACCTTGGGTGCCATTTCTCAGTCATTATGCTTCTTGTTATTTTGGAAACAGGGTCCCTTGTTGGTCTGGGGCTCACCAATTAGGCGTGGCTGGCTGGCCATTGAGACCCAAGGAACCGCCTCTCTCTACCTTTCCAGTTCTGGGATTTCAAGTGAATACCAGTGTGCCAGGCTTGAGCATCAAACCCTAGGCTGCCCGAGCTATCTCCCCCAGCATCTAGTCTTGTTCATTTAGGAATGTGGGGTCTATATTGATTAGGTCCCAAGCATTCTATTAATTGTTAGCGGTAGAATGATGGGAAAAGTAGATTTCTTCATGGTATTTGCAACAAAACATGGTGAATCATAGTAGATATATTAACAGTAAGATATGAGTTTAAATTTCATATTTATACCAACGGATCTTGGATATATTGAGCTTTTTTATACTGAGTTTTTTTTTTTCTTTTTGAGACAGAATCCTTTCTATGCAGCCTAGGCTGGGTGTAAACTCATGATCCTTCTCTTCTTAATTATAAGATTATAGGCTATGCACTGCCATGTCTGGCTTGGGATTTTAAATTTTTAACCTACAAAATGGACTACAGATGCCTTTTATTCAACATTTTGAGACTTGAAATACACAGTGTTTGTAAAGGCCGTAACAGTGTTTTCTGCTCAGTGTATAATACAAATAGTAGTTTTCTTACCTGAATGGCGTAATAGTAAACTCTTAGTGGTCTAATTTTTTTTTTCTTTGTCAATCTCAGAAGGTGTCATGATTCTGGATTGCTTTCATGGTAAACATATTTTCTTGGTTTTCAGTGGACGATTCCTAGACACTCTTTCTGAGTGTGTTCAGGACAACCCATCAAACTGTTCTCTTTATTAGGAGCTAAAGAACAGGGCATTGAAGAGATAAGGAGTCTTGTTTATTGCTGTCATGGAGAAGGGAGGTGTCCTTTTGTGGGTGATGACATATACCTTTTGGGGCAGCATAAAAGAATAGGGGATTTGGAAGTCTACTTAGGTAGCAGAAGAGGCCAGAAGGAAAAAGCGGCTTGAGTTTAAGGACAGGGTCAGGCCATACCAGACACATTTCCCTGTAATGAATAAACAAGGTTTCAGGTAGAGAATTCGCCTCTGTGTTAGTCAGTCCTATCATTGTGACCAAATCCGTAAGAAAACGACATAAGGAGGAAGGGTTTCAACTGGCTCGTGACTTTCGAGGTCTGCGTCTATGATTCACAACGTTGTTGACTCTGCTTGCCGTGAAGTGGCACATCACACGTTGGGAGTCGGTGGCAGAGGTTACTCACATGTTAGCCACAGGAAGCAGAAGCGAGGAGGAGGAGACTAGGTCGCCTTCTGAAGGAAGCGCCCAGTGACTGGCTGCCTCCAGCAAGACTCTACCTTCTCTTAATACCTCCCCAAATAGCATGGCGAGCGGAGGTCTAAACAGTGAGCACAAGAGGCTGTGGCGTGCAGTTCATACTCAAACTGTAAAAGCCTCTTCCGGTAAAGTTGGGTAGGAGAGTTCTCAACCCTCAAACCCTCAACCCTGGGTATTTCTATTCTCTTTGCCTTTTTTTTTTTTTTTTTTTTTTTTTTTGCCTCTCTTCAGTGTCTTTTCTCCATTGTTCTACTTTCTTTCGATGCTACCCAGACAGAGTCATAAATGCTCTAAATCCCCCACATCCAGTATCCATTAGGTCACTTATATTATTACCCTGGACTGAGAGAAAGGGTTCCAGAGAAAAATGAGAACTTCAGGACTGGCATTACCTTTTATATGACGATGATTATTGATCTCTTTTTTTGTTGTTGTTGTAAAATGTGCGGCTTCTATCAGACAAGCCTCAGTTTTTTGAAAGTCCTCAGCTTGATGGTAACACACTCCTTCCATTTCTGACACCCCCCAGGGTAGAGTTTGCATGTCAATTGCATACATGTGCCAAACGTCTAACAAAATCTAACTGGCTGGATGCTCGGCTTCATCACTGGAAATAAAAAGGTTGCCACCAGTTGTCTGGGCCTAATTATAACTAACCTGTATCATTTATTCTCTATGGAAATTTCTGGCATTTGAAGATGGGGGAAAATGTCTTTCCCCCCATCAGACAGACAAGGACCTCATTTGGCAGGGAAGGGAAGTGGGAATGCCCCTGGAAGAAACCGGCTTGGCATAACACCTGCATGAAAAGAACTGGTGGGAGGAACATAACCTACTCATATCCAGGATGCTCTTGCCAGATTCTCAACGCCTCGCTATTCAATAAAACAGTAACTGCCTTCGTTGTTTCCAGTCTTGTGCATTTTGGTATCATTTTGTTAGCTGCCTAACCTTTTAGAAGGAACCTTGAGCATGAAGCCGTTGCTCAAACACTTGCTGTGAACATGAAAGAATCATGGGGGAACAAACGGGAAAGGGGTGACCCTGTTGCAAACAGGGTCAGGAAACTGGATTCCTTCTCTGGAGATGAGAAGGCAGAAACTCCTAAAGGTAATTTAACATAGGTTTTACGATGCAACAAGTAGATTTTAATGGCAACTTTAGGACCAATTTAAGAATTTAAGAAGATACCAGAAGGTAATCCTACTAAGTATTTAGTCATTTATTTTTAGAAACCTGACCAGTAGTTACCCTTCTGGGAAAATTCTTCTGTCTTTTCACGACTTTCATAGCTTCAGTAACTTCAATCCTCTTTTGTTTTATTTTAGAAATGTGTTTATTTATATTGTTCGTGTGTGTATCTACATCCGTGTCTGTGTGTGTGTCCTTGTGCACGTGTGTGTGTGTGTGTGCGTGTATGTGTTCCACAGTACACGCATCAAAGTCAAAGGACAAGTTTATGGAGTTAGTTCTCCCTTCCCACATTTACATGAACCCCAGGAATCAAACAGAGGCCACCAAGCCACCTCACTGACCCCAGTACTCTTTTATGCCAAATATTTACAAACTTTCCATTCCTGTGCCAGTCAAATCTTGTTAAGTTGGCTATTAAACAACGCCATAGAGTTGTGCAATCCCCATCATGGTACTAATGTTATTTTCTTCAGTGTGATTTTCTATATCTGTCTTTCTTTTTTGTTGTAAGCCATGGGAGATTTGAGATCCCCAGGGCTTACCATAAAATAAATAAACAATGAATAAACAGTATTTAGTTAATGGACATAAAATAACAGTTTTTAGAGGATAATTTTCCTCTTATAACTGTACTCCAACTCCCACAATTGCCAACTATTCTGCTTAGCCTTTGCATTATCTTTGCTTCCTTGGCTCATCACAAGGGTCTAAATTCCAGAACTGCTTTTGAGGTTCACTGCCCTTCACCTGGATTTTGAAGTGCTTTGGGCCAAGAAAGAACCGATAGGCATTGCAAAAGCACATGACTTTAAGATATCCCTTTCTGTTACAAAAGCGAGGGGATAGTTTAACCCTGTTTTCCTCTGAACTTGCCAGTCCTTCAAGGCCAAGGACCCAGGTTAACCACCAGTTGCTCATTGGAGCCATGTGGCACTTGGGGGTATACCATTTGGAGCATACTATTGCTGTCTGTCAGTGGGTGAGGTCTCATTGACATTCATGATCAAATCTTTCATTCATCCATTGAAAAATGAGTTAAAAATTGATGACCTTTGAATACATTTAATTAAAAGTCATTTTTTTTCTTGTCAAATAAAATCAAATGTAGGGTCTAAATGTAAAAACAGTCCAAACTTGAGTAGCTCAGAAAGACCTGAATGTGTGGGTGGCACGAGGAGAGAGGGGTTGAATCCATTCTACTGATTTTTTTCCTGTTTATTCTCAGAAACTTCAAAATACATTTAAGAAAGTGAAAATAATGATTCCTTGAAATCACATTTAAAAGCATAATTCTTCCTCTAGTTTTGAATTCAATTTAATTTTTTTAAACAGGTGTTGATTCAGGTCTAAAGTCATCCTGTGATGACTTCTAAAGAAAAGTGTTTTCATTTCTTCAATGTTGTTAATATGTTACTATCCACAGCAATATCAGCTGGAGGAAAATCTAAGTATGAAAACCAACATTAAGGGCCGGAGACATAGCTCAGTGGTAGAGTGCTTGTCTAGCACACTCAAGGTCCTGAGTTCAACATTAAAAACAACAACGAAGAAAAGGAGTTGGGAAGGTAGTTCGGTTGGCAAAGTGCTTGCCATGTAAGCGTGGAGATCTGAGTTCAGATCTCAGAACCCATGTGAAAGCCAAGTACACTGCTCCATTCTTGTAATCCCAGACCTGGGAAGGCAGAGACCCTGGGCCTTGCTGGCCAGTGAGCCTAACCTAATCAATACCCCCACGTACCAGTCAGAGACCCTGTTTCAAACAACAAGGGGGGATGGCTCCCGGGAACAACACCTGAGGTTAATCTACATTCCCGACATCCGTATGCATTTACATGTTTACACGCACATACACCTGTACACCCAAACACTGCTGTAGTTTCCCAAGTATTCCTAAAGACACAGTAGCAACAGCCGTGGTGTTGGCCTCCTGCAGAAGGGCCCACTGTGGCTCTTGACCCACTTTTTTCCAATGGAAGGGCAATGGCATGTACGTTTTTTCCAAGGGAAGGGCAATGACATGTATGTATTTTGCACCTACATTTACAATTACATTTGACATTGACATTTTCAACTGGCACACCTAAGTAGAGGGTGAAAGATTTCCTGCTAGCATTTCCTCCTGATCACCCTGCTGGGTCACCTCCGAGCTTAGTCTCATGTATCACCTTCTAAAAGTTATTGAGACACATACAGATATAGACTCTATTTTAAGAAAACTAAAGAGATGGTTTTAAATATATATTCTAAGAATCTAGTAGGTATTTTGTTACTTAGAGCCCATATATGCAATCCTGTTTCTGTCATAAATGGTCTATCTCTGTTGCAAATGGTTCCTGTTAAAACTGAAAGCAGAGCTCACTGATGCAGGAGGGCTGATATAATTGATATAATGAAAAAGGTGGCAAATGCGACCAAGTTCAGACTCTCAAGCATATAGTTCCATTTTTCATCATTGAAAGTAAGAAGTAGCTTAAAGGGACTGGATCATAAAGAAACCTAATTCCTGACTCGTTAGTCTTTTCAAACCAACTGTGTTGTCCTGTATTTCCTAAAGTTGTAAAATGAGCCATAGCCTAGTGCTAAGGTTGAGATGGGATCAGACGTCATGGTTTTGGCAAGTCAGTTGCCTGGGCCCAGAGAACGGGCTGGATGGAACTTCAGTTGGAGGAATAAGTGTGCTTCCTTCCTGAGGAAGGCCTTTTGTGGAACGCGCCTGGAATGAGGACATCAGGAGGTGCGGTGATGTTCAGTCAGGGGCTTGGCTGGGTTTGTGTACGGAATGGGAGGTGTGAGCTATTTTTGGAACTATCATTTCCCTTTGAGGTTTTTCTGGCTCATCCTATCTGCAACAATTTTATGATCTGTCTATGTTGGCCTCGGCTGTCAACTTGATATAGCCCAGAGTTACCTGAAAAGAGAAATTTCAATAGAGGAACTGCATGGATCGGCTTGACCCATGGCTCTGTCTGTGGAGGGCTGTCTTGCTTCTTGATTGATGTAAGGGGGTCCAGCACTGGGGCAGCACCACTCCTGAGGCGAGTGGTCCTGACTATATAGGAAAGCTAACTAAGTACAAGCAGGGGCTGAGTGAGAGAGCAAGCTAGCAAGCAGCATTCCTTCACAGGCTCTGCTTAGAGTTCTTGCTTAAGTTTCTGCTCTGACTTCCCTTAATGATCAACCTTGACCTGGAAGTAGGAACTAAATAAACTTTCTAAGTTGCTTTTGGTCAGAGTATTATAGCATGGCGACAAAACGAAGCTAAGGCATTATTGCCAACTTCACATTTTCCCGAGATCTTACCGTTGAGGTTAGAAGCAAGAGGGATACTTTGAGATCAAGCTTAGAAAACTATGCTACTCCCACACCCCTCTCGTTCTTATAGATAAGATGCAACCAACTATAAGTCCTACTTACATTGACTTAACCTTGACGTTCTTCTTCCCAATGAATCAGATAAGGATGTAGCAGCTCTCAGTAAGACCATCCTTACAACACCACGGCATATAGCAAACACTGGCAGCTTGCATGGACAACAAAGTGTGCTAGCAATACTGAGATCTGGTAAATAAACTCCAGTCAGCCTCAGATCCTTAGCCACCTTTCCGTGACATTCTGTCAAAGTGAAGACATTTGGTTTTGTCCCCTTGTAATTCAAGTATTGAAGGAAGAGAGAAGCTGGAGGAGGGACTGGAAGAGAGGGTAGATGTACGACGTATGGATGGGTAAAGGAAAACAATGAAAGCAAACAAAATAAGATTTCACTTTCTTCTATACCTGTCAGTCTGTCTGTCTACACCAGCACCCCTCCCCACCATGCTTGGGTTTGAACCCGGGGCCTCGTGTATGCCAGATGAGCACTCCACCGCTGAGTTATTCTCCTAGCTTCGTTTTCATTTGTAAAATGATCTATACATTTAGTATGCTTAGTGGGCAGTATAATGGCATAAATTTATTAATTAAAGGCTAATTATGATAATATTATATGATTTTAATTACTTATCTCAATTGAGCAAACATTTAATGAATGTCTAACTCTGTCTCAGGCATTATATTCAAGAGGTATGGGGGCATATACATGCATATATACAGGTATACACACAGATATTGTTTGGGAGGAATAATAGTTCAAGCATATTGCAGTTAGGATATGTAGCAGAGAACTGGAAGTAATAAATGAAGGAATTTGATTTCTTGGTAAAGAGTTTTGATTTTGTCCAGTGGAATATGGCCACATTTTAATATCAGAACATTTTAAATGACTGTTCATATGCCTATTTTCAAATGAAGCCGTAGGCAAGAGGAGCTTGACCTGTGAAGCCATGTTAATGTCATCATCATACGTCATGTTCTCTCGTTTTAGGAATAGCAGAAGGAGCCATGGACCTGATCTTGATCAATTCCCTACCTCTTGTGTCTGATGCCGAGACATCCCTCACCTGCATTGCCTCGGGATGGCACCCCCATGAGCCCATCACCATAGGAAGGGACTTCGAAGCCTTAATGAACCAGCACCAAGATCCACTGGAAGTTACTCAGGATGTGACCAGAGAATGGGCAAAAAAAGTTGTTTGGAAGAGAGAAAAGGCTAGTAAGATTAATGGTGCTTATTTCTGTGAGGGCCGCGTTCGAGGACAGGCAATAAGGATACGAACCATGAAGATGCGTCAACAAGGTAACATGCCTCTCAGTGATGGACAGGTTGTGTCCACGGGGGACACATGTATTTTACCAGCTGCTCTCTTTGAGGTTGCACTAACTGAGTGTAAAGAGTGAAGACACCGTGTTCCTCAGCATTGCTTAGCTCTTCTACCCACACATTAGAGATGAAAGGTATAACCCAGGTGACTGCCCTCCCTAGACTGGGACCAGTCAGGCCAATGCTATACATCATGTCTACTTCATAATTTGAAATGAAATATGTTATACATTCTAATTGTCTCATGATATTATGAGCATGTAATTATGCTGCTTGCAAATATGAAAATATCCCTGCCAAAATTATTGCCTACATATTTTCTTTATTTGATATCTTGTTTGGCCTGTTGATCATTGCTCCTAAAAGCAACTAAATGTTTTAAAAAATAAATATGCTCTAAAAAAATTATAAAACGGTATCTGGAGAGATGGTTCAGGACTTTAGAGCACTCACTTTTCTAGTAGAGGAGCTGGGTGTGGTTCCCAAGACCCATGTCAGGAGGCTCCCAGTGCCTGAAATTTGAGCTCTAGAAAACAGATCCACTCTTCTGGCCTTTGAGGACACCTGCTCACGTGTGCACATACCCACATTCAGACACACGTATATACTCATACTCCAAATAAAGTAAGTCTCATGGCTGCAGAGGTAGCTCACAGGCTAAGAGCCCTTGTTTGCTCTCTCAGAGTACCTGGCTTCAGTTCCGAACATCCACCTTCTGTCTCACACCCTTCACAGTACAGTTCCAGGGAATCTGATGCGCTTTTCTGACCTCCAAGGGAACCAGGCACCAGACACGTAGACAAACATTCAAACACTCATGTACATAAGTAATCTAAAAAAATTTTAGAAATTAACAAATTAATTAAAAACAGACAAAATCACTGGGAACTATCTATCTGTAACCAGATTAAGTTGGTTTCTTCTATTTTTATTTTTTGAACAATGATATTGTGTAACATAACCACAAATAGGTATACCGCTGTATACATTTATAGCTTGAAAAACTAGACTTGAAAAATATGTAGTGTTTGTTGGCTCTAGCTATATTGGACTGACCTTGGGTGAACTTGGCTCAGTTCAGTATGTCTATTGTCTGCAGCAGGCTAACCTAGGTGTGTTCTCATGGGGATGGAAGAGGAAGAAAAGAACAAATGCGAACTTGAGACTTTTGAACTTTAAGCCAGGACCTGCATGTTATTAGTTATGCCCCAGAGAAGTCAAAGAGCTGAGCTTAGGGTTAGAGCAAGGATTGCTACAAACATACACAGCAAAGAGAAAGATTTTAAAGAATGGGGAACTGTGACCCTCTTTGTAAGCTACCATTTTGGGAAGGAGAACACACTTTACTTTTAGTGGTTGAGAACTCGGGTTCCATTTAGAAAATATTAGAACACGAATGGAAAATTTTGAGAACCTCCTTTAACAACAACAAAAAGAAAAACAAAAAACAAAACAAAACAAAAAAAACCACCACCACAACAAAAAACCCACAAACAAAAAAAAAACCACCACCACAACAAAAAACCCAAAAGACTCTGTGACTCTGCTCCTGTCTCTTTCTCCATGGGGTGGGTATGAGTCTGTCAAAATTGAAGTTTTAGTGCAATGGCATTTGGAATAGATGGTGTGCAACATTCTTGAGTGATGTACTCGGAGGCCCCTGGACCTGGACAGGCAGGCAGATAGATGTCTGGTAGCTTTGATTTGTCTGATGAATTTGGTGCTGTGTTCTATGAAGAAAGCACAGATCTCATAATGTGGTAATCTTGCCTTGATCTCAAGGAGTGATCTGGCCCCTCACCCCTCAGCCGCCTCCTCTGAATGGCTGACCCGACAAATAAAGACTTCCTTTTAAAGTTTTTGCTGCCTAAGCCTAGGGCTCAAGAGTTGCCATTTCATGAAAGGGTGACAGGGTGAACACTTAACTCCTGAGCCACATTTCCACACCCCTCAGGGGTTTCATTTTAGAAGCTAAAGCTGATCTAGGTAAACTGAGTCCCTCTGCACATTTTGAGGTAAGAACCTGCAGGACTTTTATGTTTTTATTTCTACTATTTTTCTTTTACTTTCGATTATTTTTCATTTGTGGGGTGTGTGTGCGTGTGTGTGTGTGTGTGTGTGTGTGTGGGGTGTGTGTGCGTGTGCGTGTGTGTGTGTGTGTGTGTGTGTGTGTGTGTGACCACAGCAAGGGTGTAAAGGTCACAGGGCAACTTTGTGAAGTTGCTGGTCTCTTTCCACATTCATCTGGCATTCAGGGATCAAACTCAGGTGACCAGATTGAGAGCAAGCACCTTCACCTGCTGTGCCACTTTGCTGGCTCTCACCAGGCTTTTTAGATCCTTAAAGGTATTGACAAGCCACCTGTGGCCCTTTTTCCTTGGAGACCTTGACTCAGAATTTTGCTGAGCAAGCCCTGAGATTTTGCGTTTGTATCAATGGGCCCAGAGATAAAAGTGCCTACTCTACCACTGACTGTACCCTGGGTAATGAGAGTTTAGAATCAGCCCCTCTCTGACATCACCTGAAATCATTTCTTTGAATTTGCAGTAAGTAAAATATTTGGAGGGGCAAGCTCAATTAGAGGTCAAAAGTGATAAATATCTGTATTCCTCACAAACAAAGGACTTTCCTAGAAAAACTATACTGTTCACATCGGGGTAAGTGGGAAAGGCATGGGCAGACATTCCCAGGGATGCAGCTCTCCACCGAGGGAACAGAGGTTGAGCAAAGGGATATGAGGTGTGCCAAAGCTATCATGGCCGATGGTCAGCTCTGTTATTTTTCACATGTCAGTTGCGTTTGATTTGTGTAAAGCGGTGTGCCGTTTTGCTGAGTCTCCGCATTCCTAGAGAAGATGATCTGAGATTTGTGCCCCATTTGTTTAGAGTATGGAGGGTCAACATTCCCTCGTGGGGTTGTCTCGCGGTCACCCTTAATGAATATAAATGATAATATGTAGAGAATACTAAACGGAGTGTTTGGACTTAAAAACTAAAACTAATGAGTTACCCGGACAAAGAGGCTGGGTCACAGAAGTAACGGGTATTTTATTTTATTTCTATTTTTTTGGATTTTTCGAGACAGGGTTTCTCTGTAGTTTTTGGTTCCTGTCCTGGTACTAGCTCTTGTAGACCAGGCTGGACTCGAACTCACAGAGATCCACCTGCCTCTGCCTCCCGAGTGCTGGGATTAAAGGCGTGCGCCACCACCGCCCGGCTAACGGGTATTTTAAATGAGGCAAGGCAGGTAGATTGTGAGCCACAGTAAGATGGGGGTAGCTTTTATACTTTTACCCTCAAATATGAATTCTTTCTCTACCATTCACCGGCTCTTCAGCTTGAACAAGCTAGCTGACTTCCATTTGTCTCATTTGTCACTATCTGTGACACCCACACTACACAGTTATGTTCAACTTTGAGTAAGATTATGTATACGTACACTCACGCGCGCAGATACACACACACACATTGAAGCTCCATCCCAGAAGCACACTGATTTACACAGCTATGATCTCAAACGCTTGTATAAAACAACACAATTCAACATAAGGTGCCCATGAACAATAGGAATGGGATTTTTATGATCCCAACTGCAGAGATTGCGTTCATGGCTCTACATAGCCTTTTGTATAGGAGCGTCAGTAGTAAAAGTTCTTTCTTCAGCTCTGAGCACTGGCTTTGGAAGTACAAGGTCTCTACTTAAAGCCCCAGGCAGGAACCAGAGCAAAGGAGGGAGGTGTGAGAGTGGAAGGCAGCAGTGGTCTGATCATGGGAGCCCTGGCTCAGGACAAGTTACTCTTCATTGAAATCACAGCTTTTCCTTATTTGAAAATTAAGGAAGATAAAGATTTTTTATTAGATTTTTTTGAAAATCAAATGAGGCACTCACAGGTTAATAACCCTATCTGGTTCACGGCAAAGGTTCAATCACTATCATAGGACACCAGAGTAGTAATTTAGTGGGATTTTTTTTGCGTGTGTGTGTGTGTGTGTGTGTGTGTGTGTGTGTTTTGCTTGCTTGTTTTGAGTCAATGTCCTCCCCTGTAGTCCTGGCTGGCTACAAACTCTTGGTAATCTTCCTACTTCGGCCTCCCAAATGCTGAGATTAGAAGTGAGAGCCACCATACCCAGCTCTAGGGGGATTAGTTCTCTTACTCAGAATTGTAAAGTGTACACTCATTGTGGAAACACACACAAAGAGGTGACACATTTTCTCTAGGATTCGGACAGTAAGAGCATCTAACACTGGTGACTGGGTCTGCCTTTCTTGTTGGTCCTTCATTGGAGGAAGGACGTTCTACAGAGAGTAATATGGATTGTGCTATCAGGAAGACTTTCAAAGCTCCGTCGTTATGCTTCCGCTACTATGTGCTCCAGAATAAACCATCCTGGGAGGGCTAGGGTGATGGTGCAATCAGAAAAATGATGCGCTGCTTTCCTGTAACTACAGGGACCTGGATTGGATCCCCGGAACTCCTGTGGGAAGTACAAGCTTGCAATCCCAGAGCTGGGAAAGCAGAGCCAGGTGGAACCTTGAGGATGGCTAGCCAGCTAGGTTAGCCTAGCGATAAAGCTTCAGGTGAACCAAAGACCATGTCTCAATAAAGAGAGCAGATGGAACTCGTAAGGAACAGTTCCAGAAGTTGTCTTCTGGCCTCCACATTAGCCCACACATATTCATGCATACCAGAACACGCCATCATGAGAACTCACATGCCTGTCCAGGAACACAGCATGACAGGGATAAACAGCAATCTATTCTTCCTTGCTGCTGAATCAAATACCTGGGGAAGAAGTAGAAAGTTCGTTTGAGATGTGCCAAACACAGCTTAAACTGGCTTACACGCCCCAACAATTCAACTTCTTCTTTTTAATCAATGAAATCTGAAGCTATCAAGAGCAGTTTGCTCAAACCTCGGTGGAGATTTCATTTCGGGGTTGTGAGTTACTGATCAAAGTTTTAGCAGTCTTAGGTCCGAAGATCTGTTCCAGAAGGAACCAGGAGAAGAGATGGAAGTCTTTCCTTTTTTACCTGTTTTTCACCTGAGAACTAACTTTACAGTAGAACATCAAACTGCCTAATCATGATGATAATACTGAGAGGAAGAGCCCTCTGAATCGAATTAACATAAATATGTTACGAATATTAAAAACAAAGCAAAACAAAAAACAGGAAAGAAGTTGAAATCAAATGCCCCCAATTCATTCTTCTCATTGAGACAGGGGCTTAGGTAACCCAGGCTGGCCTGCACCTTGGGATGCATACAGCAGAGTATGCACCTTTGAACTTGGGCTCCACTTCCCGAGTATCGAGATTGCAAGCGCACACTACCATGTCTGAGCTATGCAATGCTGGGGGTGGAACCGAGAACTTTGTGCATGCAAGGCAAGCAAGCACCCCACTGAAGGGTCTCAGCCTCAGCCCACATTCATTTTTTTTTCCTACAATTATTTTTGAGTATGTCATATATTGGAGACTATTTCCAGGAGACGTCCCTGCAGGACATTCCTCTGGCAACTTTACAAATGTTTCTATCTAAATTAATCTTTTCCAAATGCTAATGAGGGCTACTAAGATCCCATTAATATGTGGAGCTCTTTGTTCTTGTACCCAGCTGCCTTCACTAGCTAGTGAGTGTTGGACCCAGGAGGGTGAAATTCAGCCTGATGCAAGCAAGGCCTGGCTGCAGCTCCCATCCAGTGCTCTCTTCTGAAACAGATGTGGTCTTGCTCTCTGGAGCCTCGAGGGAGCAGCAGGGGACATATACTATAAGCAAGGCTGTGGCAAGGAAAGCGTCGCCGTGAGGTCCCCTAGCCTGAGGTCTAGGGGTGTGTAAGGCCCCTGCAGTTATCTAGCTACAGAACGGATGCATGGGTGGAAGAGGAGCAGGTGAGGCATATGGGAATGAGAGAGGGGATAGCATCTATGTCTTAGACAGAGCCATCAGAGTAGGGATGCGGCCGTGTGAATCATAAGCTGGGTAGGATGAGAGTGGTCCTGAGTCTGTATTTCTGACGACCAAAACTGAGCTCAGCAGTGTGCATCCAGAAGGAACAACTTTGCTTGAAACTTCGCCCTCATCGGCCTTCTCTTCCTGCCCCAAAGTAAACAAATGAAGTGTGCTTGCAGTTCTCCCATCCAAGGGATATTATGCATGTCAGCTTCTAGTACAGGGCTGGGCAATCACATTTATAAAATAAAGCAGTTGGCCTTCGAAGTCTTATGAACACTGATATATAACCTGTGAGCCCCCTAATTTAAAAAATCCTGCTTTCCTGGAATTGCTGTGTGACCTTAATCTAGTTACTTAAACTCTCTGTACCTCAGTCTTCTCATGTGTAAAATGGGGATAATGACAGTGCTTATATCATATGAATATTATGGAAAAGTAAACTCGTGTGTTTAGAACAGTATTTGGTCCACAACTCTATCAAATGGTGCTTGTTGTTATGATCCAGGCTTTGGTAAATGCACACTGAATATATGACAAGCACCCATGCCATAAGAAGCCTGAAGTCGAGCATGCAACTTGACTCCATTGCTAGTACTTGGCAAAGAATGACCAGCTTAGAGACATTCCTGCTGATGGCAGCCACAGGCCTGCAGTGTGAAGGTGCCCCTAAGAAAACAGCCAGCTGGGAGACCGAGTCTGAAATAATAAAAAGCCACAGAGTAGAGGGAAAAAGCTACATTGGAGTCGAGCCTGCGGAGGAATCTGAGTTCCTTTCCGAATACAATGCCCAGGGAGAAGTCCCACGCTCAGCTAAACAATCTTCACACAAAGGGGAGAAAATATAAACAAACTGCAGGGAAAGTCACCAAGATGAAATGATCAGAAAAGTTCTCACAGGAGCCTTCTCCCAGTCAGGAAGAGCATTGTGTGCTAGGGTGGCCAAATTGTCAACATGAGAACGAGCGCTCTAGAGCCTGCCCCCTATACCTATGTCCTCTGTCCCTGCCTGCCCTCTCTGCATGTGATCCATTTCAGTTCCTGCCACTCACACCCATCAGCGTATTACAAATCCATCAGCGACGTCATCTACTGATATTTGGCAAGGACACCGTGAGCGCCTTGAGGCTTGGCTTCTACTGCTTCATGTTCATCACAGTCTTCATGAAAGCTTTTCTTGCTGAACTCTAGATGAGAATGCTGCAGAGGTGAAATGACTTGGTGACAGCCAGAGGCTGGATTCAGGCCTAACGTCATCTGTTTCCAGTGCTCATTCCTCCTTCTAATCTATACCTTGTTGCCTTCACATTTGCCCTGGACATCAAGTACATTGAAGACATTCACTTTCCTGGCCGTCCAGGGGAGACCTGGCAGGGAACTCTTCTTCCGTTAACAGCCGCTGCACATAGCCCCAAAGTAAGCAGATCACCAAAGTCTTCTCAGCCTGGTTCAGAGGCCTCTTCTCCCTCCCCAAGGTGCCTGTCTGAGCTAGCGGGTCTCTCAAGCTAGCCCCCATGCAAAAGATACAGGCGAAACAAGAATGAAAGATACTAACCAGGTCACGAGGTCCTTAACAGAGCTCTGATTTCAATACTTGGTCCTGGGTTGAAATTCTATAGGAATTTTGTGATTTTGTCATCAAGGGTAGAATATTCTGCTGTTGATTTCTGATTTGGGTGGATTCTGACCGGAAAACTCTATTTATGGAGCTGTGCTTTGTAACATTCATATAGTTGGGGCTAGGGTTCCACAAATATCTGAAGACCTTTAACAATATTCTTCAAGCCTTCTGTATTTTTGCTTGGTAGTGTATGGGGCTTGATGACTTGTCAGTTTCTCCCTTTTACTGTTAGTGTTTTGTTTCATGGGCTTCAAAAGACTAATGTTATTCTGTGGGCAAGCCATCTGAGTGAGATTTCCTGATACGATTTCACTAGATGGCTCCTAATCACCATAAAAAGACTATCTTGATCCGTAAATATTTTTGGCATTAAAAATACTTTTCCAGTCTAAGTTCTGCAAAATTAGTTTCCTTTAGTTAGTTTAGTATATATTTTTTGATTGCTTTGTCTCAAGATGATGTATCCATTTATAGTTTCATATATAGTGTATGAAAAGAGTACCAGTTATGTGTATGTATTTTAATGCATTCTGGGATCCCTTATCTTTTTCAATGTATTTGGTATGTCTTTCTGTTACTTTATTCTGTGTTTTTTGTGTCATGATTTTCTCTGTCTTCACCTGTTCTCTGTTTCGTCTTCTGTTGACATCCATTATCTCTTTAAGAAGGTTGTATGTGTTGCTTGTCTCCTCTTAGAGTGAATATTTCTATTTTACATTGATTTAACACTACCTAAAGATAATCCCTATCTTATCCCAAGGAATGCTGTTCTCTGCCGAGTAAGGCATATGTTAAAGGAATTCAGACACTCGCTTCTGAAGAACGTTAGACAATTTCACATCTTCTCAGTAAGCTGAGCAACTGAGGCAATGTTGTATTCCAAGACTGACACAGAGGCAGGAGATTTCAGTAACTGGTGGCACTATAAGTCAAATACAGAATCCTTCCTATTCCCGCGTAGTGTCGGCCAGTTCCACAGCTGAGTCAGCTCATCCGTCAACTGAGGGATAGAGGGTGAGGCATTAGTGTCTCTCCTTGTCTTCCCCCTTCAGTGTTTCAACCTTTCTGTCATAACCAAGTGAAGCCTTCTCCTCATTCCCTCATTGCTTTGTTTTAGAGCAGCAACCACCCCATGTAAAAAGAGCAAAGGAAAGTGAGTAGGCAAACGTTACCGTTGTTTCCACATAGAGGACACTCATATCCCATTAGAACCCTTTCGTACTTTGAGTTAACATGGTAGCGACTGAGGGAAAGGAGCAGATTAATAGTTAAAATAGTCAATAGTTATAGTTACTATCAGGATATAGTGTAATAGCAGATGTCAATCATCAAATTCCTACTTCCCCAGTAATTTTCATGATAAAATTGTCATATGTATATTGTGTGTATGTATTTATATTTTATAAAGGAAATGGCCCTTCCTTTCATTCGATTCTTTAAAAGGCTCATACAGTCTATTATCCACTCTTGTTCTTCATAGTGGAAAAGCCAGGTAATGCTTGCCATGTGCTGGGTGGGTCTCATCCTCCGGACTTTGGTGTTTATTAGCTCCAGAGGAAAATGTAGGAACTCATTTTTGTGTGTATGTGTCCATTTACTTATTGTCTTTCTCTTTTCAAAGCTTCCTTCCTACCTGCCACCTTAACTATGACTGTGGACAGGGGAGACAACGTGAACATATCTTTCCGAAAGGTGTTAATTAAAGAAGAAGATGCAGTGATCTATAAAAATGGTGAGTCTGTTTCATCCCCTTCCATCCCCGTGGTACGAGACCCTGGGTAACCCCGAATCCATTAGACATTGTCGTAGTGCAATTTCAATGGGAGTTGCCTAAAAAGCTGCTGTGATCCAACCTTGTCAAATTTTGTCTATGACAGAAGCCCTCTTAGACAGTGTGTTTGGTTCTTTAGTTGAGCAAATGGAGACAGGGATTCAAATGTCCATGTGCATGCATGCATGCACATGTAGGCTGTGGGTGCATACACTAAAAGCTGTGATCGAACAAGTGAAGTCTCAAATCCACCCAGGTAAGACGTGAGGCTGTCGCACTGAGCAGCTCTTTGATTGTAAAGACGAACAGGAATGTTTATTTGTTTTTTGTTTTTTAAATTTTTTTTTAATTTTTTATTTTCGAGACAGGGTTTCTTCGTAGCTTTTTGGTTCCTGTCCTGGAACTAGCTCTTGTAGACCAGGCTGGCCTCGAACTCCCAGAGATCCGCCTGCCTCTGCCTCCCGAGTGCTGGGATTAAAGGCGTGCGCCACCACCGCCCAGCAATGTTTAAACACAGCTTATTTTCCTCCACTTCTCTCCCTTGCCAGGCTCCTTCATCCATTCAGTGCCCCGGCATGAAGTACCTGAGATTTTAGAAGTGAACCTGCCTCACGCTCAACCCCAGGATGCTGGCGTGTACTCGGCCAGGTACATAGGAGGAAACCTGTTCACCTCGGCCTTCACCAGGCTGATAGTCCGGAGTAAGTGATGGAGAGGTTGCGGCTCTGTACTGGTGTAGCTGTTGGGATTTGTGGTTGTGAGTTGTGGAAACTGACAGTTGCTACAGAAACAAAAGGGAGGCATAGGGGGGGCAGCATACCATGGACTCTGCAGAATTTGGCACAGAGGCTAACAACCAAGTTGCAGAAAAGATAGACTCTAGCGAAGATGTGGGGTTCAGAGATAGTGGGGTTGGACTAAGCTTTTCATCTAGGAGTTTGCTGTTACCACAGCTCGGGTCTACATTCCTTTACCTCTGGGTTTTATATTCCCAATAGAAAGAATTAGCGTGGTCTAAATACATAGACGTCTACCAGCCTGAACCAGGGAGCCACAGGCAAGAGGAGAGGCATAAAACAGAAGTCAGGACAGTATTGCAGGGACATTCCCATTCGAATGGACCGTTGCACTGAGGAGGATAGTCTCACTGCATCCTATGATGTGACTGTTGAGCCATCTGGGCTCCTAGGCAAACATATCCTCCAAGTCCCATGGGTGTTAGATCATTTAACCCTCTAATGTGATCTTTATTTGCACATTTGAAAACAGTGAGAGTTAGAACTAGGGGACTTTCCTATTCACCGTGATATAGTCATCATCAAGGTAGAGGGGGCCAGAAACAGTCATTTTTATGGAGAAGTTGATTTATAGAAAGCAAGAGACTTGCCCTGAATTCCCCTCAGTTCTGCCAAGTGATCTGGGCTTTTAATCACTCAGGTCTTTGAGTCTAAGTCACTGTCATTTCTCTGGTGATGGAACTCTCTAATTCATAAAGATGATTTATTTTGCTTTGCCTTGTGTTCGTTCATCATTCATTCATTCAATAAAGTGCAACGATAACGGTATTGAAAAGCATTGTGTTGGTTTTAAAGACAGAGTATAACACAATAAACCCCTATCCCTTGGGTAATTCCCAGTCAGAGCAGTTATGTAAATAATTAGATAAGTCAGCATTACAATATACTAGAAGAAATATGGAAAGTGTGGTTCACCTCATTTATTTATGCCCCATGCCATGACACCTCAAGAGATATAAAGTATTTTGTAGTCGGGATAATTTGAATTTGACTCAAGAGAAACCTGCCCATGTTCCCCGAACTGGTTTCTTGTGCAGTGCTCATGTAAAGTCAATCTTTAAAGCCATAAGACAGGATGTTAGTAAACCTGCAGGATTCAGCTTTTGATGTCTAGCTTTTCCACTACTTCTTCTTGACCTTTCCCCCTGTTCCCTTTATTCCGCTACACAGGAGAGCTCAGATGGTAAAGGAGCAATTTGCATTCATTTTTTAAAGGTAGTTCTTTTCTGATAAAATGCTATCCACTCGAGGCCTCAGAATCTGGGACAAATGGGTGTGTTGCCTTGGACCAGACATTAGACTGGTGAATGTCTGCCTGAGAACGCGGAAATCAAAAGGGCTTCCTACTCTAAACTCTCACACGGACACACGATTTCTGGCACAAGTGAGTGGGTACCACCAACACCGAGAAAGTCTTCAGAAGATGTCACCTGGGACTCTTCTGACTCTGCCTTGAGAGAGTGTCAGATCCCACAGATACGGGTACAGCTGCAAGCTGAAAACCACAGGTCACACGGTGCTCCTGACTGAATAGCTGTAAATCATGGTTTCTCTCGGTTCTCTCTGTTTTAGTGAATTGCTAGACCATCTCTCAGAACTCAGGGAAATAATTCAGGTTTATTATAGAGAACACTACAGGGGATTCAGATTAGTGGCCATGGGGCAGAGATGGTCAAGGTGCAGGGATGGAGAGGTAGCCCCTCCAGACACTCTGTAAGAACCTTCTAATCCAGAAGCTCTCTCAGTTTTGTGCAAATCATTGGCCAAACTTCAGCCCTTGCTCTTCCTAGAGATTGCAGGTGGGACTAATGTCCCAACTCCCTAGTCATGCCTTGGTGTTTCTGGTGACCCTTGTCATAATGTTGGTTAAGGGCCCCTTCACCACCATAGTTAGCATACAAAAGATGTTCATCACTTTGAAGGTTCTAGAAACGGGGTACCAGGAACTAAGTATAGGAACAAAATGTTTACTTCTTAATATACTACATTGTCATCTGTAAAAATGTTTTAAATCTGTATGTGTGTGTTTCTTTTTTGGTAAGACGGTCTCCTGAGAGTCTCCTAGTTCAGACTCCCAAGTGCTAGGCTTACAGACCTGAGTCACCATGTCTCATTTTCAGCTTTTTGTAAATTGTCAAAACACAAGTAGAGATTAGAATTGGGAGCTTAGCTGGTCTTTTCTCACAAAGCAGAAAATCCCCCTTTAATCTCCATACTGTTTTCTGGTTGGCGTATATGTCATGTCTCTGTGCTCTCATATTTAATAAAGCTACTTGAGAAGTACTGCTAGTGTCTAGAAACACTCAAAGGAAGCTATAATCACCCATTTAACAATAACCCACAAAGTGACTAGTTTGGTGTTTAGGAGGGAAGCTGGAGGCATTTTTTTCCCCCATAACTACAAGGCATCTCGTCTGTGTGAACTCAAGCATACAAACAGATTGGACTTTAACATTTTGTCTTAGGAATCCCACTGGTGGAATTTATAGATGCCAGCATAAATTTTCTCCTTGACAAAAAATTTCTTACAACATTGTTTTTTTTTTCCTTTGCGTGCCATGAATACATGATTTCTGAAATATAGAATCACAAAGCTTGAAATAAAAACTAAGTCACGTAAGCAGCTCTTAGTTTCTTCAACCTAAGAGATCACCCTGTTATCCCCTAGAGTTAGTCTTTCCTCTGTCCTGGGATTGGGGATGAAGCTGGGCTACAGCTCTAGGTAGACACTTGGCTGGGGAACACAGTCTCCTGCAGGAGGATCCTGTTCCACTTACATCATCTGCCATTCTGATTAGCGTGTGTAAGCGCCTGGTGGCCTGGCTCTCACTATTTGTGTAGGTTCCTTTCTCCTATTGTACGCCAGGGAACCTAGCTGTTAGCGTTCAGCCATCTGTAATTTTATCTATTAAGTGGAAAGCTGTAAGAAATGGTGGGTGTTGATAGTCCTCCTGATTGTTTTAGAGAAAATACTGATAGCCAGGAGTTCTTGCCAAAGAGGTTTGGAGCTTACATCAGCTGCAGGCGTGTATCCAAGCTGTGAGACTAGTGCTTGGGGACAAGGAGTCTGCTTCCCTACATGAACTACTGAGCTATTGGTGAAAATTGAAACTAAGTTTTCAACCACAGAGGGCTGTACCAGCGCTCCCAAGTTTTCTGTATATTTGAAGTTATTCTTGAGTCTAATCCACAATCTAAAATTACCAAGCATTGGGAGAAATCACGGAAAATTAATCTAGGAGCAGTTTTACCCCCTTGAGTGGAGTTTGTCTGTCTTGGTGTTTTTTTTTTTTCACTTGTTCCTTATATAGCTTCCCACTGAAAGACTGTATAGACCTGGCTATTTCTTTTTCTTGGCCTTAGCCCTCCTTCATCTACTCCATGTAGAGTCAATATGCAGGCTTTCTGGGTATGACTTCCTGGCACAAGAGTTTTTCGTTCCAGTGTTGTGAGTCTGAGGTTTGGATTCCCGCCAGGTTCCATGGTTGCGATGCCATTGATCTGTATTGGAAATGCTTCGGTCTTGAACCATCCCATGGGCATGCCGGAGTGTCTTCCCTCACAGCACCTCTGCCTGGAACACATCCTTTAGCCTCCTCTTCCTTGCCGTTTTTGTGGTCCTGCACACCCAGTGCACATCCCACTCCCACAGAAAGTCTTTCTGTACGCCCCTTTCTATTAGCAAGGCAGGATTTGGTACTCCTTGTCTCTGCTTCTGTCGCTATTTACTGTTCAACTCTTTCTCCCATGTTACAGCATGAGCTTTCTGCATGTAGAGAGTGTATTTCCTCTCCGTTCCCCATTGCCCACGGAAATGACTGTCATGTGTCAGCTGTCCAGTAACAGTGTGGTCAGTGAACATGTTAACATCCCACCCCCATGTCTTTCTTAACCACAGGATGCGAAGCTCAGAAGTGGGGGCCCAACTGCAACCGCCCCTGTACTAAATGCATGAACAATGGTGTCTGCCATGAGGATACTGGGGAGTGCATCTGCCCTCCTGGCTTTATGGGGAGGACGTGTGAGAGAGGTAAGGGAATGGACGGGGTGACTAAACCGTAGCTTGAAAGAACCGTCATTACCGAGTGGAGTTTTGAGAAGGGGCTAAGTGGCTTTCCTTAGGTCGATGGTGCCATCTTTGTGGATTAGATACTTTTTCTAAAAGTTATTTACGGCAGGCCACTGAAACTCATAACAGAAAACACCAACCTGTGGTGCTACAGTCAAAGCGAAGGTCCCTGACCTGGGAAACAGTGCTGGCTCTGAGCCCCTCTCTGTGAGGCAGTTTTCTTTTTTTGTGAAGTAGACCATGATGGCAGGCTCGTCCCGGCCCCCACCAGCACACAGACTGGAATCTCCCTCTCCAGGATAGTGGAGCCCAGCGATT
Source organism: Microtus ochrogaster (assembly GCF_000317375.1). NCBI lineage: Eukaryota > Metazoa > Chordata > Mammalia > Rodentia > Cricetidae > Microtus > Microtus ochrogaster. The sequence goes on from NC_022016.1 coordinate 31,479,787, forward strand.
CAAGGGGTTGCAGTTTGACTCTGAATCTGTCTTTGTGTCTTCTCCTCCCACAGCTTGTGAGCCACACACATTTGGCAGGACCTGTAAAGAGAGATGCAGTGGACCGGAGGGATGCAAGTCTTACGTGTTCTGTCTCCCAGACCCCTATGGGTGTTCCTGTGCCACAGGCTGGAGGGGACTGCAGTGCAATGAAGGTAGGCCCCACTTACCCTGGGGACAGGGGAAGCTGCAGCTGGTGCAGGGAGGGCCTACAGTTAGCGGACATCACCAAATAGGAACATTGCTTGGTTATTTACTTGTTCCTGGGTGCAGGGATTGCAATCCCAGGAGTTTTCAAGAAAAAGACATTATTTGGACAGTGAGACTCTAGACCTGGGAGTAGTTGTTTCTCATGCCCATCACCTATGGATGCCTTTATTTTCCTTGGGGTGCAGAAAATGAGATGGCGGTGGAACTCTGAACATAGTTTTGATTCCTTTTTACAATATTTTGATGTGGTTTGTGGGCTATTGGAACTGTAAGATTTAATTGCCTTCTTTTAAAAGAAATGGAGATTTAACATGCCTGGTCTCGACTGAAAAGTTAGAGATATCTCAGTTGCTCTTGGGTCAATTGGCTTACAGACTCTCTCTCTTACCCTGACTCCCCATCTTCACCCAATTTCTTGCCACAATTTCAACTTGATTCAACCAATTGTCTTACTACCCAAGACTCCTGCTGCTGCCTCCAGATTTATTTCCCAGCAGTGACTCCTCAGCTCCCTGTGAGTCACTTCACACAAGGCTTACTATAGTGCTTGTTTGTTTGGGTGTGTAGAGATTGTGGATCTGATGGGCTTTTTTGAAAGCCTTTTCCACTCCCCACAAAGATGGGGTTCCCTGTCAGGTGCCCATTTAGATTAGGCTTGAGTTGTCATGTTGATTTGCTGCTTTAAAAAAATAAATAAAAATTGACTGATAATAAAAGAAAAAAAAAAGATTTAAAGTTCAAAAGTAAAGGTAACCCCCGTGACTTCGTGGACTTTACTCAAGAACTAATAATTGCTACTGCCAAATTCATTAACAAATCCATTATCTCAGACTCCTCTTTGTGTGTATGCGAACCCTTGAGATCTCTGCTCACCAAATTTGAGGTATACAATGCTGTATGCCTGCCTGTACTTGCAACACCACACCTCTAAGAAGGTAATCAAGCTGCACAACTAAAACTTTGTACCCCTGACTAACATCTCCCCACTTCCGCCATCGATCCCTGGAAACCACTGTCCCATGCTTCTGTTTCTTTAGATTCCATCTACAAGAAAGAGCGTACAATATCTGTTCTTTTCTGCCTGGCTCATTTAGCTCAGATAATGTGCTCCAGATGCATCCATGTTGTCAAAATTAGTCTTGGAATTTCCTTCCCTTGTGAGGTTTTCTCTCTCATAAATGTACACACACGCACATGCACACACAATCCATTTTATTTCTAGAATTTCTGTATTGTATGGTAATTGTGTGACTATTTGCTTGTTTTAAGGGAGCTTCCAGGTACTATTTGATAGTTACATGCCTGTCATGAGTGTGTGAGTGTTCTTTTCTTTATATCACCCACATTTGCTAACTTTTGTCATATCAATAACAGCCATTTTAACAGATACAAGATCATGTTGCATTGAGATTTTAATTTGTGTTTCCTTGAAATTTTCTGACTGTGGGCTGCCAGTGATCACACCAGAGCCATGTGCATGTTGAGTTGGATCACTTACCTTTCCCTGATGACCAGTGTTATCCAACATGTTTCCATGTACATACGGGTCATCTATGCATCTTCTAAGAAGTTCTTTTGTTGGAATTTTGATATAGATTGTGCTGACTGAGCTGAAAATGCAAAACTGCCTCTTAGCTCCTTGGACACATTGTCAAGTTAAAACTATCCACCAGGAAAAAAACCAAGGGACAATATTGCTTTTAAATCAGTTGACAAGTAAAAGTAATGCTATCGTTGACCGAAATAAGACCAGCCCGCTAGCAGAAGCCAATCACCGTCTACCATTGTTGTCCGAGGAAGTACGGTCCGCACAGGAAATGTACAGTTCCTGCTCCCCTCCAAGGAGCTTGCAAAGTTCAGGAGTGCAAACAAGGGCAGAAATACTCTGTTGTAAGGAGAAAATAAGGAACAAGGAAAGACAACCAATAGCATCACAAATTCTCTTATTGTAGTTTTTAGTAGTTTAACAGATATCTTTCCTAATATTTGCCCCTCCTTGTTGTTTCCTGAAATATCAGATGTGTAAATGTCAACAGATTGGGGGAAACCTAAAGCACTATTTCTGTTTTTTTTTTAAAGCTGTTTCTTTTGTATATGTGTGTGTGTGTGTGAATGTGGGCACGCCTACACGTAGACATCAGAGGGAAACTTCCGAGAGTCAACTCTCTCTTTTTACCACGTGGGCCCCGGGGTCAAATGTAAGCTGTCAGTCTTAGCAGCAAGTGCCTTTGCCCACTGAGATACCTAACCCAATGATTCTCAACCTGTGGGTTGTGAGCCCTTTGGGGGTCACATATCAGATAACCTACATATCAGATATTTACATTACATTTCCTAACAGCAGTAAAATTACAGTTATGAAGTAGCAACGAAATAATTTTATGGTTGGGAGACACGATAACATAAGGAACTATGTTAAAGGGTCACAGCATTGGGAAGGTTGAGAACCACTGAATGTAGTCCTACAGCACAGTCTCTGCAGTGGTTTTTCTACAGTGTCTTTCCACACTAAGGAGTTTCCCCTTAAGCTATTGTTTCAAGGGCCCTTCCGTCCCTTTCTTCCTTTTCTTCAGGTTGAATGTCTGAGGATATAGCTTCAAATTTGATGTTTTCTTTTTCCATCTCCACTGTGTCTGAGTTCACATAGCTTTCTTGTAGTTTAGATACAGGAGTTATCTTAGTTGCTTTCCTATAGCTGTTTTAAAAAAAATACCCTAAAAAAGCAACTTAAAAAATAAAGGGTTCATTCTGGCTTATAATTGAAGAGTACCTTCCATATGGTGGGGACATCAAGGCAGCAGGAGCTGGCCGCAGTAGGTCACATGGCCCGCACAGTCAGAAGGCAGAAAGTCATGATGCCTTTGCTCAGCACGCTTGATCCTTTTTCTGTCCTAGGATCCCAGCTCCTAGGATGGGGCCTCCCACGACTGGCTGGTCCTCCACCCGCAGTCCACCTTAGCAGCCCATTCCCTCACAGGCATGCCCTGAGCGGCTCATTCCCCAGGTGTTCTAGGTCTCATCAAATTGATAGTTGAGATTAATAATCAGTTAATAATCACTGTTTTCTCATTGTAGTTTTTTAAGGGGTATTTTCACATTTCTCTGCTGAAATTTCTTACTGTTGTGGGTGTACTTTCTGTGACCTCACTGAGCATAGTTATTTATATTTAAAAATCGTGTCTTCTCTTTTTAATATTAGATCCTTGCAGTTAGTTGTTATTGAGTTTTTCTTTTCTTATTTTTTTAAAAATTGAACACAGTTCTCTATTGCTTCTTATGTTGAGCAATTTGAAATTTTACCGTGAGCACCTAATGTTACACTGTAGGGATTCTGGAGTATGCTACATCCTTTAGGGGGAATGCTCATTTTGCTTTGTTCTATTTTAGTAGGCAACTACCATGGTAGGACTCAAGCTACAGGCTTGAGTGACTCCTGGTCATCAGGTCAAACTCTTCTGTTAGTTCACTTTGTCTGGGCTTCTCTTGCTAGGCTGAGCATGCGTGGTTCAAGGGTTAGCCAAAGAGCTGAGTTTTCTTTCTAACTCACTATTTCTGATTTCCCTTTTCTCTCCAGCTACTCATTTCTCCAACTCTCTCCCCCAGTTTGTCAGGTCAGTGAGATGACAGATATTTTTGTGTTTTATTCTCTCACACGGTGTCAATATGTCTCACATAGGGTTATACCCAACACTTAGGCAAAAAGCTGAAAAATGAGAAACACACCATTGCTGTCTTCCAAATTTCAATTCCCCTTTGGAAGTTCTATAGTTGCCTCTGCCCTACATACCTTCTCCAGTGATCTAGAGTAATCATTTTCTGAATATTGTATTTAGAAGAATGTCCTGGTAGGAAATTACTGAGTTCTCTAGAAGCAAAACCGCTGAGCCTTTAAATCTCAGTAAATCTCACAAATGACACACTGCTGTTTCTAAGTCAGAGAAGTTGATAGTGTGGAAGGAAACCAAAACTAGCCATTGAGGGCCTTAGGTTTTCTTCCTTCCTCTATGCTAACATTGGTTTATGACATCTCTGTTTCCAGCATGCCCACCTGGTTACTATGGACCAGACTGTAAGCTCAGGTGCCGCTGTACCAACGCAGAGAGGTGTGATCGGTTCCAAGGATGTCTCTGCTCTCAAGGATGGCAAGGGGTGCAGTGTGAGAAAGAAGGTAAAGCAAGGTAACCTGTGGTCAGGGCGGTGCCTGTGGTCAGGGCGGCGGTGCTCAGCGAGTCTGAGGAGGGCCCCTCTGGTGCAATTCCTGCCCTGGCATCCTAACATCTTCTAGCTATTTCTTATATGCTGTGCGCATGTGTACACACACACACACACACACACACACACACATGCACGCACGTGCGAGCGCACACACACACATGCACATACACCAAAATAAGACAACAACAAGAAACACCATTCTAATTCTTCCTAAGAATCTTTATTAGTTTCTTTCCTATTGCTGTGATAAGACACCATGGCCAAGACAACTTATAAAAGGAGTTTAATCTAGCCTATGGTTAAATTAAAAGAGACTCCAGGGGGCTAGAGTCTCTTTCTAATGGCAGAGTAAAGGCATAGCCATAGGTAGTTAGAATTTCAGGAAAGAGCTCACATCTTGATCCACAAGCAGGAGGCAGTACAGAGAGTAGGCTCATGGGGTCTTCTGTTCTCATTCAATATAGGCAGTGCCATTTTTATTTGACTAGCTAGATATTGCTTTGGGGAGTTTGTCCCTGTCGCTTTTGTGATGCAATTGTGTATAATTTAAATCACTCCTTTCTTTTTATTTGTATGTCACGTACAGACTTCCCAACCAATGAAAGAGCCCTCATACTTCCACACTGAGGCTCATGTTGTTGACCGCAAGGTTATGAGGCTGTCTCTTGAGGCTCATCAACTCATTCATTCATTCATTAATTCATTCACTCATTCACTATCTGTCTATTTCTTTTTTTTTTTTTTGTAATGGTACACTTTGAAAAGCAAGATGGGGACTGAAAGCTAGCTCTGGGGGAGTGTGTGGCTATGATGACCATTTTAATATTGAGGCGTTTCCCTTCCTTCCAAGTCCACTGAGGGAGCACAGCCCTGTGAAAGAAGAATGTGCACCATGGCTTCAGGAAGCCCTGAGCTTGAGGCTGAGTTTTGAGGTTCAGTCGCTTCTTCTCTAAAGTGGAGAAGACAGAAGGGCCCTCAAGTGTACTACACAATGTTTAAAAAAAAAAATAGCTGTAAAGTTCTCGAGCACAGTGGCTTCTTTCTTTCTTTCTTTCTTTCTTTCTTTCTTTCTTTCTTTCTTTCTTTCTTTCTTTCTTTTCCTCTTGCTGTAGTAAACTACTCTGACAAAGCAATTTAAGAGAAAAAGGTTTTATTTCGGCTCAGAGTTCGAGGTAGGTCCCCATGATGGAGGCGTGGTCAGGCATCAGGAGCTGAAGTGGATGGTCGCACCGAACCCCAGTCAAGATGCAGAGATCAGCCAATGGTAGCGCTCGGTTTTTTTTCTCCAGTTCAGGATCTCTAGCAGGGACGGTGCCACTCACAGAAAGCGCGTCTTTCCACTTCAGCCTATTCATCTCTTGCAGCGTCTCTTGCAGTGTCTCTTGCAGACAAGCACATAGACCCATCTCCTGGTGATTGTAAATCTTGTCAAGATTAACTCAGCTACAGTGAGTGCTTGCTGCAGCAGCCATCGCTGTTACGTTGAAGATTAGACTACATGGATCTAATATCTGTATTAATTTGGTTTAGGCAGGCCAAGGCTGACTCCACAGATAGAGGATTTGCCAGATCACATAGAAGTAAACAGTGGAAAATTTAACCCCATCTGCAAAGCCTCTGGTTGGCCACTGCCTACCAGTGAAGAAATGACGCTGGTGAAGCCGGATGGGACAGTGCTCCAGGTAAGCGCCATCCATTCCCCAGTATGCCCACTTAGCATCCTAAAATGGCCTCAATGCAGTCATCTGTCTCCGGAAGCTAGATTTTACTCCGGCTTAGCCCGTCCCTGACTCACCAGTGCGTTGACAGCTGTGATAAGGTGACATGTTCCTGGGGTGCAGAGTCCACTCGCTGCAATCACTCAGACTTCCTCTGTGTGGACAGTGCTGCAGTGCCATGTTGAGAATTTGCCATTGCATTGGGGCTGTTAGCGCTAACTGTCAAGGATAGCCCCTGTCCTATAAATGTCCAGCTGTGTGTGGTGAACTATGGACCATCTCAGGCCATGTGAGGCCCTGCCCTCACGTTATCTCCATGTGTCTAAATCCTATATCAAAAAGAGCAGTGTGGCCTAGGGGCCACACAGAGATATTCAAACCCATGAATCAGCAGCATTCTGGTGCTATTAAGGCCTGAGCCTAGGGAAGGTCTCTCCCAATGCTATATGCCCATCCGGACATGAAACAACAAACAAACCAGAATAAAACAAAGCAAACAGAGGGATAAAAACAAACAAAAAACATGATAAACACATATCCATTCAGAGACAGACACATGTGCCCACGCAAAACCCAGAAAAACACAAAATCAGGCCAGGGGGTGGTGGTGCACACCTTTAATTCCAGTACTCAGGGAGGCAGAGGCAGACGGATTTCTGTGAGTTTGAGGCCAGCCTGGTCTACAGAGTGTATTCCAGGACAGTCAGAGATACACAGAGAAACCCTATCTTGAAAAACCAAAATAAAAAAAAATCCAAAAAAACAAAATCAGAAACCATAATAAAGTAAAAGACAAGTAAAGTGAAAAACAAAACAAAAAGCATTATGAGCAAAGCTTTTCCAAGAAACACCATTGAGTTCAACTTGTCTTGTCCTTGTATCATTGGGTACAGGGCCTCCCTTAAGTGTGGTTTGTATACCCAGTGAGACTCCAATGGCGAAAATGATTTTTTCCTTTGAAAGTGGCTGTCCGTTGGTGATAACTTCTAGTTTGGGCATGGGAAATTGTGTCTTCTTCCCCTCCCAGAACTGGGACCCCAGTGGTTTGGACCTGTGCAGGCCCTGTACATGCTGCCTCAGCGTCTGTGAGTTCATACGTGCATTGGTTCCATTGTGTCTGGAAGACACTGTTTCCTTGGTGTCTTCCATCCCCACTGGATCTTTTTGTGTCCTCTTCCACATAGATTCCTGGTCCCTATGGGGAGGGTTTTGATGAAGGCATTGCATTTAGAACTGAGTGTTCCAAGGTCTCCCACTCTGCACATTGTCCAATTATGAGTCTCTGTATTTGTTCCCATCTGCTACAGAGGATCTGATGTTGGCTGAGTGAGACACTGATGTATGGGTATAGCAGAATGCAGTTAGGACTCATTTTATTGCTAGCAGAACTGTGGTGTTTTGTTTTCCCTTAGGTCTGTCTAGTCCCAATGTCGTCATTGATTGTCTTCTTCTTCTTCTTCTTCTTCTTCTTCTTCTTCTTCTTCTTCTTCTTCTTCTTCTTCTTCTTCTTCTTCTTCTTCTTCTTCTTCTTCTTCCTC
>NC_022016.1:31487606-31493604 GCF_000317375.1 Microtus ochrogaster
CTCTCTCTCTCTCCTCTCTCTCTGTCTCTCTGTGAATGGACATTCATCCCAAGCATATCTAGTCTTAGGTTCATGGCCATCTGAGCAGTGTTAGGTGTAAGTTTCTTCTCATGGAGTGAGCCTGAAATCCAATCAGGTAGTGACTAGTTACTCTCCCAACTTTTGTACCACTATTGCACCAGCAATAAGCCATCATTGTAGGCTGCAGGGCTGGGTTAGTGGTTACTTTCTCCTCTGGTAGTGTACAGAGTATCTTCCAGTACCAACAACACTTTTCGATAGGGGTGAAGGCTCTAGGTAGGATCCAGCTTGACTTCTTGGTGTTCAGTGAGTGATGTCAGTGTTGTCTTCAACAATAGGATCTCACTGTCAGTCTGTGGAGAGCTAAAACCAGCCATGGTAATAGCCTGAGTTGTTTGGGGGTTTCCGTGAGGCCTCTTTGACCAAGAACTGATTAGATGTAACCTGACGTTGGAGGTATCACTTGGTGACAAGAGATAACTATCTAGTTGGGCCTTTGTCTCCCCTGCCATTTGGTGATTCCATTCAAAATTTGCTTTTTGGGGTCTGGATTATCTCACTCAGGATGGTTGTTTTTCTGTCTCCATCCATTCACCTGTGAAATTCACTTTCTCTTTTTATCAGCTGAGTATTATTCATTGTATAAATGTCCCATGTTTTCATTATATGGTATTCTGTTGAGGGACATCTAGGAGGTTTCCAGTTTCTGGCTATTGTGAATACAGCAGCAATAAATATGGGCGAGCAAGTGTCTCTGGGGGAAGATAATGCATTCTTGGATCTGTATCCAATAGTGGTATAACTGGATCCTGACGTCTATTTATTCCCAGCTTCTTGAACCACCACACTGATTTCCAGAGTGACTGTACAGTTTTTCACACCACCAGCTATGGATGAGTGTTCCCCTTCCTCCTCATCTTCAGCATCACTAGCTGTCATTTGTTTGATGTGAGAAGACACACCTTAACTGTGGATGATGGTCCTAATCTAAGAAGTCCTTGTCCATGCCAATGTCCTGAGTGTTTTCACATCTTGTTTGGGGTGTGGTGAGACTGTGGTCCAGTCCTATAGACTGTGAACATGAAGCTTCTTCAGTGTCAGTTACTGAGAAGACTATACTTGTTCAAGTGTCTATTTTTAGCACTTTGGGCATATTAGTTTGCTTTATACATAGGTCTACTTCTCAGCTTGCTGTTCTCTTCCACTGGTCTGTGCTTATTTCATGTCAATGACGTGCTGGTTTGATCACTATCATTTTGCAGTATAGATGGAAATTGTTAGGACTCTTACATTTTGTTTTTGCTTGATTTTTCTTTGCTGCCAATTAATACATGTGTGAGCCCGTGTGAGTATACGAGAATATGTGCACTGTATAGGTTCAGGAGTATTATTTTCTGTCAGCACAGGGGCTGCACTTTAATCTACTGCTGTTTTAGCAGTAATTGCGTCTCTGAAACTACTGTCTGCTTTTCTGGCAGTGGCCCAACGGCTCAGGCCATGTCTGGCAGAAATTCTCTCCCCGTAGGCACCAGCGCTGTCACTGCCACCAAATATGGTTTTTAATTAACTGTCTATTGTTCTATTTATCAATTAGACCCAGGAGTTAGAGGCTAGGGTGGAAACCTGTTAGCTCAGAGAGGCTGACTGGCAACCAGCTGAAAGAGATCATCCTTCATTTGGTCAAACCAAAAAAAAAAAAAACAAAAAAAAACAAAAAAACCCAAGACCCAGCAACAACAACAACAACAACAACAAAATAATAATAAAGCCCCACCCCACTCAAAGACCCTCCCTACCACTTCCTATGCACTCTGTCGTCTTCCAGGTACCCTCTGACTCTACATGATTATTTTTCTGTCAATTAGTTGCTAACTCAGCCCCCTGACCCAAGGTTGACTTTATTTCATTAGCACAAACACAAACAGTGTTCATAGTGTGACCGAACATCCCGCAACACAGGAGCTCGTGGAGGCCAAAGAAGGCATCAGCTCCCCTAGGCCTCAAGCTCTAATTTGTTGTGAACTGCTGTGTGAGCGCTGTGTACTGAACTCATGCAATTTGAAGGAACAATAATGCTCTTAACTTCTCCAGATCTCCATCCCCTTTTGCAGTCTTGTTATTTGTGGGTTTTTCAAATATAAATTTGGGGGTTTTTCTTTTCCTTTTTTTAGCTCTGTTAGGAATTTCGTTGGTATTTTTATAGAGATGGCATTGTTTGCTTTGGATGGTATGAACCTTTTAACAGTGCTTGTTCTTAATCGTGAGCACAAGCTGGCCTTCCACATCTTCACCAATATTTGGCTTTTTCCATTATAACAGTCTCTCACCCCAAGACTCCTAGTTCTATACTGAATAAGAAGGGAAATAATGAATGCCCTTGTCTTTTCCCTAATTCTGATGGAAATGACTTACATATTTCCCCATTTAATATAATACCAAATATAGATGTCTTATGTATAACTTTTCTTATTTTGGTATATATTTTTTCTATTTTGAATTTCTTCAGGACTTTTAAAATAAGAGATGTTGGATTTTGGTAATTCTTTTCTGCGTCTGGAGATGACTGTTCTTGAGTGTCCATGATGTATAATTTTCTTACTTTGTTGTGATGTTGTATGGTTTAGGTATTAGATAATTCTAGCTTGGAAAAAGACTCTGGTAATGTTCCTCCCTTGTCTATTTTATGGGACTGTTTGAAAAAATACTGGTGTTAGTTAGTCTTTGAAGGTTTGGTGAAATTCATCAGTGAATCTATCTAGACTTGGACTTTCTTAGGGGGGAGATTTTTGATTACTACTGTAGTAGAACTGCTTGTTATAGATCTGTTTAAACTATTAATCTCATCATGGTTTAATTTTCATAGATCATATACATATAAACATTCATATATTTCTCTTAGATTTTCTAGGTGAGTGGATGTCTTTGCCAGTGTTCTATTGCTGTGAAGAGACAACATGCCCACAGCAACTCTTATAAAGAAAAGCATTTAACTGAACCATGCTTATAGTTTCAGAGGTCCATTCTCTCATCACGGTAGGAAGCAAGGAGGCACTTGGATAGGCATGGAACAGTTCTAAATCCCATCTGGATCCATAGGCAGCAGGAAGAGAGAGATTCTGGGCTTGGCTTAAGCTCTTAAAAACATCAAAGCCCACCCCCAGTGATACACTTCCTTCAAGGCCACACCACCTATCCAACATGACCACACATCTTAATTCTTCTCAACTAGTGCCACTCTCTGATGACTAAGCATTTAAATGTATGAGCCTATGGGGGCTGTTCTTATTCAACCACCACAGTAGAATACATAAAGTAAGATAATAATTTTCTTCATTTAGGTATCTACTGTAATATTTCTTTTTATCTCTAATTTTATTAATTTGGGTTCTCTTGCTTAATTTGGCTGTCCATTTTGTTAATATTTTTAAAGAACCAATTCTTGGTGGTTTTTCTTTCATTCTCTGTATTGTTGTTGTTGTTCTTGGTTTCTATCCATTAGAATGCCCTGATCTTAATGATTTCTTATCATCTACTGACTTGGGGGTCTGGTTTGTTCTTGTTTTTCCATAACTTCAGGGTGTATCATTAAGCTGGGGGTTATTCTCTTTTGTGGTGATGTGCATTTCTTGTTCATACTAAATACATGTTTCCTGCTTTTGATTGTTTGTTTTTTGAGTCAGCGTTTCTCTGTGTAACAGCCCCAAATGTCCTGGAACTTCCTTTGTAGATCAGGTTAGCCTCGAACTCACAGAGATCAACTTGCCTCTGCCTCCCAAGTGCTGGGATTAAAAGTGTAAGCCACTACACCTAATGTAGTTCCTGGGTTTTTTTTATAGTATCTACTAGTCCATGTTCTTTAAATGGGAAATTGAGACCATTAATATTCAGAGTTAATATTTAAAGGTGTGAATTGATTGATGCCATTTCATTGATTTTGTAATATTTGGTATTTTTCTTCTCTCTTGATTAAATATTATGCTAGTATGACTTTAAGTCTTTCCTATCACTTTTTGGGTAGGTTTGTTTTTCTTTTCAGTATTCCTTCAATATTCGGAGTTAATTCAAGTATTTTCTGTAAAATTGTCTAAGTGGTCATAAATTCCTTTAATCTATTTCTTATTGTTGAAAGTTTAAATTTTCTTTGATGACAGATAGCTTTGTTGAGTATAGTTTTCTGGGTTGGTAGTTGTCTTTCAGGACTTGAAATATTTCAAGTTCTCTGAACTTTAGTTTCAGTAGAATTGTTGTAATAGGAGCGGCGGGGCTGTGTCCCCAGCACCCCGGCCGCCTGGCTAGCTTATACCCCGAAATAATTACACGGACACTGTATTCTTTTAAACACTGCTTGGCCCATTTCTGTCTAGCCTCTTCTAGGCTAATTCTCACATATTAATTTAGCCCATTTCTAATCATCTGTGTAGCACAGCTAGGTGCGCTTACTGGGAAAATTCTAGCCTACGTCCATCCTGGGTCGGAGCTTCATCGTGTGTGTCTCAGAGAGCAGAGCTATTGCATCTGGAGAGGGGAGCATGGCGTCTCTGAGCTCACTTCCTCTTCCTCCCAGCATTCTGTTCTGTTTACTCCTCCCACCTATGTTTTAACCTATGAGGCCAAGCAGTTTCTTTATTACTTAACCAATGACCTTCCTTCATCAGTAGAATATCTGCTGTTATTATTATAATAGTTCTGTTTTTATATGAGACATGGTGTTTCTCTCTTGCTACTTTCAATGATCTCTCTTTGTCCTAAGTATTTAGTGTTCTTAATTATAACAGAACAAGAAGGTTCTTTTATGATCTGTTTGTGTGGTGCCTAAATGACCACTGTATCTGAACTGGCATCTCTTTCCCTAGCTCTGGGAATTATTCTGTTATAATTCTTTTGAAAATGTTTTCTATGCTTTTAGAATGAGATTCTTTCTCCATGCCTATGATTTGGCATTATCAGAGTGTATTGGAATTCCTGGTGTTACCTTCTTACTAATTTATCTTTGTCTGTGTTTGATTTCAATTATTACAGTCTTCACTCCTTGTCCCAGGCCATTTCTGAGACTTTCCACAGTTTTTTTTTATTTGACCCTGATTTCATTTCCAGCATTTCAGACTGTTTTCCTATTTCTTTGTTTGAATTCCTGTTTCACACCAGTCATCAAAATTCATTCAATCAAAAACGGTTTCAAGATCTGCTGATTTGTGTCTTTGAACATACTTATAATCATTATTTTGAGTTCTTTATCTGGAATTTTGTTGCTCACTCCCACTTGATAGCCATTATTCGAAGATTAGTGATGTTGTATTTTGGAGAAGGTACATTGTCTTAATTTTCACGTTTCTTATGTTACTGTGTTATGATTTACAAATTTGTCTTATTTTATTTTCTGGCTTTTTTAAAAAAGTAGCTGTGTTCTTCAGTTTAAGTATTTATAATATTCAAGTAGTACTTGGATGTCATAGAATTGAGATGTAGAAAATAGCTCTTTGGAGTGTCTGGTTTAAAAATCTAAATTGTTTCTGAGCAGGTTACTAACTGTGAGAACAACCACAGCACCTGAATATCTCCACTGTGCAAATGTTATACTAGTCAATGCACAATACCTGCCCCTTTTTTTCAATAGCTGTTGGGGATGTGTAACCAAGATTAACACGGGTGTATTTGAATCTCATTTAATAGTATTAGGAGTGGGATGGTGAGTGAAGATGAAGAGAAGTCAACTAGATCGACTTTGAAAAGAAAAAAAATCAAGAAGCTAGGAGGGGAAAGTTAGATATTGCCAGGACCTACACAGAGACTTCAGAGATTGTTAAAGCTATGGAGAGCTGCATTTAAGAAGGGAAAAGAATAGAGGATAAGAATGAGAGAAACAGGAAAAATCATAGAAATAAGGAGGGCGTGGCTCATGAGGTCTTGCTGAAGGCAATAATGAAGAATGTCAAAAAGGATGCTATGTGGAAAAACAAAAACAGGTGTTAGAGGAGGC
>NC_022016.1:31494129-31535913 GCF_000317375.1 Microtus ochrogaster
GCAGGCCCAAGACAGTTTCTCTACTAATCAATGGTATCACAGCATACAGAGGGAAATCCCACATCAAACAGGCCTGAAACCTAAATGAGCAATATACAACCAGAAGCATGACCGTTATGTGACATATGTACGAGAGTGGAAACTAAATGAAGGAAGAGAAGAAATAGAAAGAACATGTCTAGAGTAAATTGTTGGCAGAGCTGCCCTGAGGTGGAAGGTGAAGTTCTCACACTCTTCTGGCTCTAGCAGGTTCCAGACAGTACCGCAAGTGGGAGGAGCAAGGGGACTAGGAAGGAGGTTGTAGGTCCCTTCCTGCTAGTTCTTCCAGCCCTCTGCAGGGTCTCTTCTGGTCCTGCAGGTCAGTGTGTGAGACACGGCTGCTGCAGCTCTCCCCTAAGCAGTAGGCAGGGCCTGTAGCTGGACTCTGATGTGTGCTTTCCTGCAGGGATGTCCCTGGCTTTAGAAAGTTCATTAGAAAACTTCACCTCTTGCAGACTAAGAACTTACTGTGTACTTTTTTTTTATTTAGAATATTTTTTAAAAAATTAATAATTTTAAAAATTTTTATTTTACGTTCTAACCACAGTTTTTACTCCTACCCCTCCTCCTGTCCTCCCTTGCCTCCCCTGCAGGCCACCCCCATTTACTCTTCCCAACGGGTAAGGATACCCATGGGGAGTCAATAAAGTCTGGCACATTAAGTTGGGTCAGGACCAAATTTCTCCCCACTGCTTTAAGGCTGAGCATGGCATCCCACCCTGGGCTCAACAAGCTAGCTCATGCACCAGGGATATATCCTGGTCCTACTACCAGAGGCCCGTCAGATAGTCCAAGCTTCACTACTGTCTCTCATATGGAGAGCCTAGTTCAGTCCCATGGAGGCTCCACAGCTGTTGGTCCAGAGTTCATGAGTTTCCATGAGCTTGGTTCAGCTGTCTCTGTAAATTTCTCCATCCTGACCTTGACCTCCCTTGCACATACATTCCCTCCTCCTTCTCTTCAACTGGGTTCCTGGAACTCGGCCTGCTGCTTGGTTGTGGATCTCTGCATTTGGTTCCATCTTCCTGTGTATTCTTTACACTGTTTTCTTTTCCCGAGTTTTAATGACGCCATAGTCTCCAGAAGTCCTAAACACAGAGCGGTTTCAGTGACTATTTTGCTACTTGTTTTCCATCTTTGTTACAGATCTTTCTCTTTCTCCTTTCTTGTGTTTTTTTGTTTTGTTTTGTTTTGTTTGTAGCAAAGTGGTTTTCTTCAGTGACATGTTATAGTTCCTAATTATTTTTTGTTTATCTATTATAGAGTTTTGCTTTGTGGTTACAATGAGGCTTGGTGATATTTTTGTATAAGTGTCTGCTTTCAATGTTGTCAACTTAACATTGTTTATAAATATAAGAAAAGAAATAGGGAGAGAAAACCACAGACACAGAGAAGCCGCGTCTGTACAGATGTGCGTGTCTTGGCTGAAAGGTTAGACCTTGTTTCACAGGGCTCACATCTGGGCAAGGTCAATGATTCCTTACCCCATCCATACCTCCAGCTGCCACTCAGCACCTACCATGGCTTGAATGCAAGCCAGCATGGAGGAGGTTTTTAGTTCAGTGCCAGCCTGTCCACTCTGTGTCTTATAACTAAGCTATGAGGTATTTTCTCTAGTTCTGGTAGGACGAGAACTGTGTTGTCTGGGAGTTTTGGGGGCCTCCCAGGCTCACTTCTGTGGAGGTGTTTCATACTGGGAATTGGGATCCAAGTTAATATTCCACTATTTCCAAGGGCAGCGGTGTCCAGTCATGCAGGGCAACTTCTTTCAATTGAGTTTTGATTTTTTTTTCATGTGTGTTACAATAAAACAGCGTCTCCTATATGACTTTTTTATACTCTCTTTATTCCCAGCTAACCTTGTCTCTCCTTGTAGCTCATTTCTCTAATCCTCCCACCTCACTTGCTTTAATCTTACCATTCAGTAGTTTCTCTCTTCCTTTTCCTTTTTCCTGTGTCCGACTACCTCCCTCCTCTTCTCAGTTTCCTGGCTTCTGTAAGGTCTCCATGTAAAGCAAACAGAGCTAAAGAGTTGAAGCCGAGACTCACATATGAGAGAGAGCATAGGAGTTTGTCCTTCTGGGCCTAGGTTACCAAAGGGTTCTCTTTGGTTCTGAGCCTCACTGTGGGGGTCCCCTTATTTTGTATAATGCCTTGGCACCTATCTCTCTCTTTCTTCTCAGCACACTGTCTATGTTGTGATGTTGTGATGCTTTGGCTGAGAGAACAGCAGGGTAGGCTGTAGCCATCAGCACTGCGATGCTGGGTCACCCTGGGAGCCCACAGCCATCTAAGACCAGGATATCATAGGGGCGGGGCCAAGGCACACTTTGCTGTGAGCTAGCTACTGCTGGGGTGCACTCAGCTCACTGCAACCCCTCAGAGTTGATACTGGCCCATAGTGAACTCCAAGTAACTGGAGCCATGGATCCCCACCTTGCAAACAGGGTAAGCCTGGAGGCTTTGTTTGCAGCCAGTAGCCTGAGGACAGGCCCCATGTTTGATTTCCAAGCCAAAGTTCCATCTCCAATGGGAGGACTCTTACTGTCTAATGCGCTCAGCAAAGTCAAGGGAGGGGTGGTGGAAGAAATCCCTGGGCTGCTCTGGCAGACAGATGTTCGATTGGACCAGCATCTGGTTGGTATAACTTCAAGGGTCTGCACAGTTTTGAGGATTTGTTTGAGGCACATACTCTGGCTATAAATGATGCAACTGAAACATAAGTCTGTTTCACCAGGGGACATGCAGTCCTACTGGGTGCCAAGTCCAGAGGCCCTGTTCTTAAGCACTGATCTCTGGGTATGGGAATTTGGGATCCACCTAGTGCCTGGTCACACTGTTTAGCATTGAGCTCCAAGGCAACATCCTATGCCCACGTTCCTTCCCCGCTCATCAGTAGATGGAATCTTGCTCTTTGCTGTGGCCCAAAGGTTGGGTGATGGAGGCAGTTCTTGAAGAACAACGGTCCAACAATTTGGTTTACAGAGAACATACTGGCAGAGACCATGAGGCTCTGCCTGACGCTGAGTTTCACTGTGATGTGCCTGGTGCTAGCTCAAGTCTAAGGCTTGAACTTGATTCCCCCACCCAAGTGGGAGGAATCTCTTTCCACAATGTGCTGCTTGGAGTTGAGGGAACTCAACGTAAGTTTACTTTCCACCTTCAACAGTATACCTTTTCACATTTTCATGGTAAAGCCAGACACTGGTTTCCCTCAGCTGACTCCCTCAGCTCCCATGAAGGCAATCTGGAGAAGGAATCGTTCTTTGGGTTTATTGCTCTGTGAAGAGACCAGGGCTGGAGCATCTAATTCAGCTGTTTTCCTGGTCTTCTACCCATAACATTTTATCATTGTCTGCCTCATGTCTACACAGTAGGGAACTGGATGGGTAATTGAGGAAGTAGACAAAAGGAAGAGAGACACATGTGTCTTTAGATTCATGTGTCTTTTCCCATTGCACCATACGCAACAGCCCCTCAAATACGCAGGAGACTACTTGGTCCTTCCATCCTGCCATCTCTGTATTAGACTAGAAGAGAAAAAAAATGCTATGCAGAGCAGTTTTTAAAAGAATTAAACTCCTTGCTGGTAAGTGTTTATTCCACACTTCCAAACACAAATACAACAGCAGGATCTGGGAGGGCATCAGTCCAGTATAAACTTTTGGGGCTGCTACAATAGCTTTGGAAAGAAGCCAGTGATTATATTAGCATTGTACTTGGCTCCTCAGTCTCTCCTAGAAAACTTCCTGCTAAACAATGAGCTGGAGAGTGTGTTATGGACCTTTGTGTTTAAGTAGCCCAAGAAATGTTAATATGTTTTTCTGTGTTCGACTCTTCTAGCCAAATTACTTCAACCATACAGATCTTTTCTCAGTGGCCGTATTCACTATCGACCGAATCTTCCCTCCGGACTCAGGAGTTTGGGTCTGCAGTGTGAACACGGTGGCTGGGATGGTGGAAAAGCCTTTCAACATTTCCGTGAAAGGTACATTTCACTGGCTATGGTAAGGGTATGCTCTTGAAGCAGTGATAGGGCCTGGAGGGTCATGGCATAAATTTTAGATTTTAAGCCTTCCCAAAATCAGAACCCACTGAAGGGTTGTGGCAGTGGCTGTTTTAAAGAATTACTTTTAGTGTAGATAGCAGTAAAGAGGCAGAACAGAATCAGAGCTCTTAGAGAGGTAACTATGAGATTAAATCCAGCAGGGAGCTTCAAGGGGCAGATCCTCTTTCCCCACTTGACAACAATAGCAAACCCCTAAACACAAGGATGAATCTGACTGCTGACCTTTTATTCAGTTCTTCCAAAGCCCCTGCATGCCCCAAATGTGATTGACACTGGACACAACTTTGCCATCATCAACATCAGCTCCGAGCCTTACTTTGGGGATGGACCCATCAAATCCAAGAAACTTCTCTACAAACCTGTTCATCAGTATGAGGCCTGGAGACATATTCAAGGTAAGGTCTGCATACAAGAGGCACCAGCAGGAGGTGTATGCCAGGAAAAAGATCTCCCCCACATATGAAAATCTCCTTCTACCCTCATTAGCCCACGCTGCATTTAAGACTATTTTGGTACACGAAGAGGCCATGAAAGTTCCAGAAATGACTTCCCAAATGCTGCTGAGCACTTTGGGACACAGATGTAGCCATATCATGGGTTACTATCTGTATCCGTGCTCCTTTCCAGACCCCTGAGCCTCCAGCTGTGGTTTAAGAACGATATCATGCCTGGCCGTGGTGAAAAGCGTGTGTTTCTACCATCGGAACAAGAAAGTCCAGGGCCACGCTGGAAAAGTTGAGGTGCTTAGTCTGCCCTAACCTTGAGCACAGTTGTTTCTGCTCTGCTAGATTTTCTTCCTTCTCATTTCCTACCTTGTTTTATCCTGAAGACTCCTAACACAAAGGGTTTTATAAAAATTTGAACCTGGAAGAGTTTAGTCTGTGGCAGACAGGATTGTACTTGGGGTAGGAAAAAGAGAGGCAGTGGCGGTGAAAGCTGCCTGCCCCTTCCTGTTTCTGGGGGGAAAAAGAATGCAGCAAACAGACAAAAGATGATGAATGTCATGAAAAAGATAAATGTATCTTAAAACATGTAATTTTTATTTGCTGTGTAATAATGTAAAACAATATTTTTTTTAAAAGTAAGTAAAAAATAAATAAAGCGTTACCAATTGCTCATGCTGTCCTAACTGGGCCATCTTGCAGGCAGCCAATCATTAGTGCCCTGTTGGTGGGCAATATGGATCCGGCCACTCCTAATTTCAGCAGGTTATGCCCTACACGTCTCTTAAATTTCCTTTGTTTTATTGATATAGACACTTGAGAAAGTTATAAAAATAAGACAAAGAGGACCAGACAGCTGGCTCAGTGGTTAAGAACAGTCTTGCTGATGCAGAGAGAGGAATTGGGCTCAATCTCCAGGACCCACATGGTGGCTCACATCTGTGTGTAACTCCAGTCCCAGGGGATTAGAGTCACTCTTCTGACCTCCAAGGGCACCAGGAGCCCACATGGTACACTTATATATGCAGGCAACAAACCCATACACACACACACACACACACACACACACACACACACACACACACACACACACACATCTAAAGATAAAAGAAAAACAGGGGTTTGGCTCAATAACGCAGCTGAGCTTGACACAGTAAATAGACAGACAGCATTGTTTATTACCGAACTCCTTGGATTCCATTGTAGACCCGGCCCAAACTTGGAATCTCAAGGATCTAAGGTTGCTTTGTAGCTTTTCTGTTTTCAACATCAATTGTTGGTGTGTGTGTGTGTGTGTGTGTGTGTAATATGGTTTTAATAATAAAAACGATCTTCTAAGAACTGTTAAAGATAGTTCACGTTTTTCTAACCAATAAGCAGTTTATCATAAGGTTAAGCTTTGCAACATCCACAGATATGAAGACAGGGATGAACTGACTAATGGCTAAGAGCAAAGTGCATGCCGGCTGTTTGTGGAAACTGGAACCCTCATTGTAAGGATATGGCTATTAGAGATCCATTGTCTGCTAACATTAAACAAAAACCTTCCGAGCCTTTTTTTTTTCTCTTGACAGCTTGATTGCAATCAGTGTGTGTCCTTGAAAAGAATGAAAATAGCATTATTTTATATTATGTTAATCGACCCTCCCAAGTCTGGCATCCTGTATGGTAGATTTGTGAGGCTTAATTTTGCAATTGAAAATGTAACAATGTAGACATGGCCTAGAAATATACGTGCTAATGTCTACCCTGAAACCTGGACATACCCATTCAAAGGCCTAAATTCCCTTCCATTGGAAACAGTACACCCTTGAAGATGGAATCACCTCTTTATTTCACCAAGGCACTGCTTTTTAAAAACCTGGTTTAGTTCCCCTTGCAGGAGCAGTCACTCCAGTTTAAGGAACATAACAGGGCCCAAACTGAAGGTTTCTGCGCTTTCTCTCTGCCAGTGATGAACGAGATTGTCACACTCAACTACTTGGAGCCTCAGACTGACTACGAGCTGTGTGTGCAGCTGGCCCGTCCTGGAGAGGGCGGAGAAGGGCATCCTGGACCTGTGAGACGATTCACAACAACGTCTGTCGGTCAGTTGAAGCCAACAACCATTTATTCCTGAGCTGGGTGGGAGCGGGTAGGAAGGGGAAAGAGGAAGGAAGACCAGGAAGGGTGGTGTCGGCTGAGTGGGTGGGTGGAGACGGAGGTGGAAGGAGCTCGCTGTGGAACGGGTGGGAAAGTGACAGGAAGGCTCGAAACTTCAAGCCAAGCAGATCCTTTATTTGGGCTGGACTGCTGGTCTGTCTCCCTGGGGGAGGGGGACTGTGACCATCCCGGGGACAGAGGAGGAAGCAGATGAGCCTGCAGGAAGGCAAGGCCATCCCTGAGGACTTGAGATTTACTTAGCAGCCACTGTGTTGAGCCTTGACTTCTGTATATCACCCCCCAGCTTCCTGTTTCCATCCCAAGGGACCATACCAGGCTTCTGCCACAAACACACTTCAGAAATACAAGTTTATTTATTTAAAAAAAATAATTTCTATTTTCAAAGTAATCCATGCCCATAGTTCAAACATCAAATAGAAGGAAAGGCTTTTGTCTGAAGAACAGTCCTCCTCCGGCTCCACCTCCTTCGGCCCTGCTTCCTATCTATCAGCCTGTTTCCATGTTAAGCTGTTTCTTTCAGTGTTTACCTTCATGTTGCTAAGCCAGTTGTTCTAAGGTTAGTATCCATCAGAATCACCCAAATTCTTCTTTTTTAAATTTGTTTAAAAAAAAATGCCGGACCCTACTCCAAGAACCTTTAAATTTTTTGTTTATTATTTTGTGTGTTGGAGTGTTTTGCCGGCATGCATGTCTTTGCAAGGCATTCGTGCAGCGCCGGTGGAAACCAGAGGGCCTCGGATCCCCTGGGACTGGAGTTACAGCTAGTTGTGAACCATCATGTGGGTTCTGGAGATCAAACCTGGTCCTTTGGGAAAAAAGTCAGTGCTCTTAAGCCCTGAACTATCTCCCCAGCCCTCACCCACCCTGAATTTTTGATACAATAGGTTTGAAACAAGGTTATGGTTCAACAGTTAGGGCTCTCTCTCTCTCTCTCTCTCTCTCTCTCTCTCTCTCTCTCTCTCTCTCTCTCTCCTCTCTCCTGCTTTCCTCTCCTCTCCAGTCATCTCCTCTCTTTTCTTTCTTCTTTGTTCCCAGAGAGGGCTTCACTCTACAGTCTAGGCCTGGCATTCACAACTTAGCCCGTGTTGACCTCTAGCTGTGGTCATCCTCACGTCTCAGCCTCTCCAGTTCTGGTCACAGTGAGTCACACCTATGGAGCTTTTCTTGATTTATTAGTGTTTTTCATCATCTCCTAGCCTTGGACTGTGTGGATGGAGGAGGAGCTCTCGATGTGTACACACTCTTTGATGCTAACCGGCATTCCAGTTTCCTGCTACTTGATGCTCCTCAGAAACCCTGGAGTGACGTGTGTAATATTCTCTTCCTGTCTTTGACTTGTTCCGCGTGTTCCAGCATTCTTTCCCTATCTCCCAATGAGCGTTTTATAGTAGCATGTTCTTCTGTGTTTTCTTTGCATTACCCTGTGTTGTATAGCAGGGCATAGCTGTTTAGCTCTGCCTTAGCTTCCTTGTCACTCAGAACAAGTTCCCAAGACACAGGAAGGAAAGGTGTGTTTTGACTCATGGTTTCAGAGGATTTGCTCCACGGTCACTTATTCTATCTGTGTAGACAGAATATACTGGTGGAGGGAGCCCATGGCAAAGGGATCTTCTTCCTCTTATGGTAGACATGTAAAGCAGAGTAGTAGACAGGGCCAGGCACCAGACCACTCTGCATCCAGTAAGTTAATCATCTACGTATGTTTTATGTCTCAGTATTCTAGAATGTCCAAAAGCAGCCCCAGCCTCTGAGAGCCAAGTCTCTGGTACAGGAGCTTTTCAGGGGACAATTGGCATCCAAACTACAATTTTTAGCTTGAAGCCCCAAAGCTTAGAGTCAGAGGTTTATTGCTCTAGACCCTTAAAGGCTTATGGCCCAGGGCTTAATGAACCAACACCTAGCACCTAAGTTACAGCTCTAGAATTTTGGCTGTTTGGTTCCTAGAGCCTTCATCTTAATAGTTATCTACTGCGACTTGTAGTCCTTGCAAGCACAGCTCTCACCCCTAGCTCCTTAAAACTTGTCTCATAGTCCTCTATAGTCCCAGAGTCCCTGCCATCTCTCTCACCTTCTTAATACTCCCACTGTCCTCCCTTCTTATAGACTCTGACATTCATTTCTCTGTAAACTCTCTAGTAACTTCTAAGGGAACAATAAGAAACGGCAACCCACCCCTACAGAGTTTGTGCTATATTTTTGATTATGTTGAACCCCTACTACATATATGTATATGAACCTGCTACATATATATGTTATATATACAAACCCTGCTATATATATGAAAGGTTCACACACACACACACACACACACACACACACCCCCATACTATGTCATTACACTGCACTTAGAGGCAAGTGGCAGTTAATTCTCCCTTATTTTGGTATTGAATCCAAGGAGGAAGGCCACAATCTGACTCAAATGGAAAGTATTCATGGGACAGAACATGAAAAAAAATCTCCCCAGACCTGCAGCTCTGCCCTCCCGTCCTCAGAATGCATTCCAGCCAGGATGCATTCAGAGGCCTCTTGGAATATTTCAAAGCACTTGTGGGGTCAGTGGAAAGGGAACCCTTGAAGGTGCCTCTTTCCCACCGAGTGAATTCTGCTGATGCTTGCTTTTCAGTTTGTCTGGCAGCAGTACTGTTTGTTCTAACTGAGGTGGGGAAGACGAGGGATGCCTGGATGGGGGGCAGTGAACATGTTCTGAGCTCATTGCCGAGAAAAAAACAACTAAATCTGGGTGAAGGTAACTATGTCGCCAAAGGGAAGCTAACATAGAGATGGCTGCCTTTAAAAATCCTCCCAGTACCCGAAGTGAAGGTGGAGGAATTTTACAAGTGTTCCGACACTCACCTGTGTTGTGTCTTTATAAGCTGACTGAGGATGGCTTCCGTAGGGATTCAACCTCAGGCTAGCAGAAGGAGTAGACGTCACCTCTCTTCATTTTCCTAGTTCCTGGTGATAGAATCAGTAAGACTTTCAGAAAGATGCCAAGGAGATGTGGGCCCAACCTCTAGTCTCATTAGTCTATAAACAGCTCTTGGGACTCTCTCTTCTTGCTTCCTTTGAAGGACAGTTTGAAGTGTTTTTCAAATTCCTTTTTTGAATTACACCATAAAGAGTTGGGGGCTTTTTTTTCTTAAATCTGAGTCCTATTACACTATATTGCACGCAAGAGTTTAACACCACAGGGACACTGTCTGTGTATTCTTGCGCTGTGACCGCCATTTGTAAAGCATTGTCATGATCTAAAATGTTCTCACGCTGTGCAAATCAGCCCTTCCCCCACCAGGGGTGATGATGCCACTGTCCTGAAATCAGGAAGGAAGGTTCTTTTCACACTTTAAAGGGACTTTTTATTTGGAACCTATAAATCAATTACTGTTATTAATTAAAAGTAGACATATTCTTCCTTTATTCATTGACGTGAGACGGGAAAGGAAAGGAGGGAGGGAACAAATATTGACAGAATTCCTAAGACTTCCCAAACCCTCACATAACCATTGTCTCATCCATGCTCTGTGTCTGGAAGACGAGACTGGCTGTGCCATTTTACAGGTGAACTTAGGCTATGCATTTGCCCAGATTACAAGGTAGAAGTAGGATGCTCCTGTTTCTCTATTTTTAAAAACTCACATTATTTCTTTTGGCAACTTCTCTGGTACCCCAGGTTCCTGGGTAAGTGTGGCCAGGCAAGAGGTGTTTGTAGTTGGTACCATAAGGGGGTCAGGATGGGGCTAGGGCCAACCCCTCACCATAGCGACGTGATACCTGAAATTCCCCTGCTGGGAGGAAGCGACCAGACATTTATAGCTTGGAAATGTCTTTCTCAAAATGGTAACAAATCAAAACCCTGAGTTCATTTCTATCAGTTTCTCTGCTTTCCTTTCTAGTTGTGGGCTTGACTTCTAGGGGGTTTCCATTACCCATAACACTATAAGTTTTTTTGTTGAGCTCCTGCTCTTTTTCATTTCTAGTAACCCTTGGGATGGCTCTATAGTTTCATTAAAGAGTTTTGATGCTTTGTTCCCCCCCCCCAGTCATTTACTATTTTAAGTAATACTGTAATGAACATCTGCATGCACAGATACTTTCATCTTTCTTTGGAATATTTATTTCTCCAGGATAAGTTTCTGACAGTCAGGAGCTAAAGCCAAAGGATATGGACGTTTTTAAGGTTCTTGGAAAAATTACCCATGCTGCAAGCTGTTCTCAAGAAGGCTGTAGTTCTGTGTTAAAACTACCCAACGTATATGTAAAAATTACCACAAAAATTTGCTGTTGTGTTAGGAGGGGAAGGGTCAAGGCTGCTCGCTTGTGCTTTTTGGTAGCTTGTGGGTATTTTATGTAATTCTAGAAGCCAATATTGTCTTTGCAGATGCCCTCCGGAGCTGCCATTACTTCTCTGCAAAATGAAAATAACCATCTTCTGATGATTTTCTAGGACTCCCTCCTCCAAGAGGTCTCAGTCTCCTGCCAAAGAGCCAGACAACTCTGAATTTGACCTGGCAACCAATATTTCCGATCTCAAAAGACGAAATCTATGTCGAAGTTGAGAGGAGGTCCATGCAGAAAATAAGCGATCAGCAGAACATCAAGGTGCCAGGGAACCTGACCTCGGTGCTGCTGAACAACCTAAGCCCCAGGGAGCAGTACATTGTCCGAGCCAGGGTCAACACCAAGGCCCAGGGGGAGTGGAGTGAAGATCTCATCGCCTGGACCCTCAGCGACAGTAAGTAACGGGTGCTGCCCCTGCTCATCCAGCAACATTTGCCTGCTGTCACTTGAACTCAAGTTCTAGCATGAGTCCCTAGAGGTCATAAGGACATTCATTATGTGGATGAAGGCTAATTAGCATTCATGGAATCATCTTAATTTCCATTAGTATTTATTATACTGGAAGGTCCACTGGGATTTGGTCAAGACCCTGCTGCAATTTCTCTGTCCCTGCTATGGATTTGGTGATTAGTAACAAGATCATCAGCAGCAATAATAAAGTTCTCTAGGGCTTTAACAGCTATTGGATAATTTTTAAGGATATTTATTATTATAAATCTTTATATACATGAATGCTGAACCACGATGAATGAGTCTTTCCCAATTTTATACAACAAAATAATTTTCTTTGGAAATTTTTATAACATACTGTTATCAGAGTTAAAAAATATTTATGAGAGGAGTAAAAAATCTCTTTTCTTTAAAAATGTTTTGTAGTCCAAGCTCTTCTGTATTTAGATTGGTTATTTGAAACCCCAAGGTTCTTTGCAATATTGAAACTTCTTTGACTTTGGAAAGTGGGTCTAACTTGATTCATGGAATGAGGACTCTGTCTTTGCAATCTGAAGCCTTGGAAAGATAGCCAAGAGATCCTTTTTGGCTATCCCACCTGCCACGTGATCCTCACTAACCCCAAAGTCAAGGCTGTCTGCTTCAGCTGGTTCTCTTTGCTCAGGAACATGTAGGAGAAACAGCTCCGTATTTCCTCAGTAATACCTTCTTATACCAGCAACACATGGAAGTCTGCACGGTTTTGCCAGTGTCTAGCGATTATTCATCATTGCCATAGTCAGAGTTTCTACTGTAGTGATAAAACACCACAACCAAAAGCAGCTTTGGTGGAAAGGCTTTATTTGACTCACACACCCCATGTTGCCGTCTACCAAGGGAAACCGAAGTAGGAATTTGAGGCAGGAACGAAAGCAGAGGCCATGGAGGAACAGTACTTATTTCCAGACTTCCTCAGCCTCTTTCTTAGACATTCCAGGGGCTCAGGGGTGCCCCTGCTCAGGTGTGTGGCCCCACCCACAATGGGCTGGGCCTTCACAAAGCAGCAGTTAATTATAAGCCAACGTTTTGGCAGCATTTCCTCAATTGTGGTTCCCCCTTCTCAGATAAATCTAGCTTGTGTCAGTTGAAAAAACAAACAACCAGAACAAGCATTCACTATATATATATATAATCACATACATTAAATATAAATGTATATATACACATTTATATTTATATATGTAGATACATTCTATATATTTAATTGTGTGAAAGTTAGAAATCATAGAATAGTATAATTATGTCGTGTAACACGACATAGAGAATGAACAACTCATGCTTTGTCAGATGTACGTATTTATTTATTTATTTATTTATTTATTTATTTATTTATTATTTTTCTCTGCTCCCCTTCCTTCCTCTACTCTCCCCTCTACCCTCTCCCATGCTCCCCATGCTCCCAATTTACTCAGGAGATTTTGTCTTTTTCTACCATCATCCTGATTTCCACAGTAGCTGCATCGGTGTCCCCAGTAGATAAGAGTTGCTCTTTCTCTCCATCCTCACCAGAACTTATCATTTATTTTCTTGATGGCAGCCATTCTGCTAAACGGGTAAGGTAGGATCCCAACACAGGTTTAAACTGCATTTCCCTGATGGCTAAGGATGCTGAACATGCTTTTAAATATTCACTGGCCATTTGAGTTTATTCTTTTGAGAAATGTCTGCTCATCTCATTAGCCTCTTTACCAACTGTGTATCTGAGATTTCCTGCTCATTTTGTTAACCAACCTGACAATTAGGTACTTGAGGTTTTCTTAATGTTTAATGTTTTGAATTGTTTATAAATTATGAAAATTGGTTAATTGTCAGATGTGTGATTGGCAAAGATTTTCTCCCATTTCTTAACCTGTCTCTGTGTCCCACAGATTGCTTCCTTTGCTCCACAGAAGGTTTTATTTTAATCAACTTTTAGACTGGTTTTCTACACTATTAGGATCATTTTAAGAAAGCCCTTACCTGTGTTTATATCTTGAAGTTTTCCCCTGTTTTACTGTAGCAGTTTCAGAGTTTCAGGCCTCAGATAATCTTTGATAACCATTTTGAAATGACTTTTTGCACAGGGTGAGACATAGGAATTCAGCTTCATATTTCTATATTTGGATATCTAGTTTTCATAGCATCATTTGCTGAAGAGGCTGTCTTGTCTCCAGTGTGTCTTCTATGACTTTGTCAAAAGTTAGGTAGTTGTAGGTATGTGGCTTTATTTGTGAGTTCTCTGTTCTAGTTAATTCATTCACGCGTCTATTTTTGGTGGCAGTACTGCGTGACTGTGGCTCTGTGACTATTTGGGGATTTTGTGCTTTTATATAAATGTAGGGATTTTCCATAGTTCTGTGACAAATGTTATCAGACTCTTCCAAAGGATTGTGTGGCATCTGTAGACTGCTTTGGGTGATATAGCCATTTTCACAGCGCCAATCTGTGAGCATGGGAAGTCTTTTGATTTTGTAGTCTCTTCAACTTCTTTGGTGTTTGAAAGTTTGTATTGTAGAGGTCTTTCACCTCTTGGTTAGGTTTATTCCTAGATTATTTATTTGAAGCTACCATGAGTGGGATTTTTTTTTCTTGGCAAGTTGACTATTGGTGAGTAGGAAATAATGAGTTTTGTTGTTCTTTTGAGACAGAATTTCATGTATTACAGGTTGGCCTTGCACTTGCTATAAAGCTGAAGATGTCTTTGTTTTACTGATCCTTCTGCCTCTTCCTCCTGGGCTGAGTTATGGAATTCAGGCATTCACCATCACACCCAGCTTGTGCAGCACTGGGGATGGGATGCAGGGCTTCATGCGTGCTAGGTGAGCTCTCTGTCAACTGAGCTACATTCCCAGTTCCTGGCTTGTTTAGTTTGTGTGTTAATTTTGTATCTTGCTACTTGTTAGAAAGTAGTTGTCATATCTGTTTCTGTTTGGGACCTTTAGGCCACTTTAAGTAGAAGAGCATGCTGTTTACAAATGGGGATAGTTTAATTTTTAGATTCCTATTTATAACCTCCATTCTTTCATTCTATTGTTGCTTTGCCATTGATATGTGTTTCTTGGAGACCACAGATAGTTGGATCTTGTCTTTTAATTCATTAAGGAGTTCTGACTCTGTTCAATTAGAGAGTTAAGACCACTTATAGTTTTGGCTATTGAGATTTGCTAAAACTTGTAACTTAGTCAAGTGTTCTTCTGGTTAGCTGGATTCTTGTTCACTCTTTTCTCTCTTCTCTATTCATATTAGTGGTTTCCTGGTATACAGTGTCAGACATGATGGATTCCTTCTTGTTTCTCTTTGATTCAATTTTTCTTCTCATGAAACTTATTATTTCCTGTACTCTCAATTGAGGATGCCTTCTTTCCTCCTCTGTACATAGTATTCATTTAAACATCTTTTGCAGCGCTGTCTTGGTAGTTACAAGCTGCCCTAGTGTGTGCTTGTCTTGAAACGTCTGCCCTTATTTTGTTGTCAGTTTTTATAGATACCTTTGCTGGATAGAATAATTCCGGTTGGCAGGTCTTTACTTTCAGGGACTTCTAGGGCTTCTGTTGAGAGTTTTCATGATGTCTTTGTAAATGGATAAAAGAAGTGGATTAGAGATTTTTCTCTAACAGCTTTTAGCATTCTTTTTTTTGTCCTTTTGGCAAGTCGAGTGCAATGTGCTGTGCAAAGATTCTTTTATAAATGGTTCTTGTGCTTATATATCTATTCGTTTTCTAGATTTGAGGCAATTTCTACTCAAATTTCATGAATTACATGTCTTCATGCCTTTGGTTTTTAATTTCAGCTTTCTCTACTCCATGGATCCTTACTTAGGTGTGAACTTTTAATTACATTACAAGGTTTTTAATGTTGCAATCATGCTCATTTATTTTGTGTGTGTGAGTAGCTGTGCGTGTGTAAGAACCCAGAGAGGAAAACTGGGTCTTCTGCCCTTTCACTCTCTGCCGTATTCCTTTAGGAAAGGCTCTCCTATTGAGCTGGAGTTAGGCTGGTAGCTGCCAGCCCCAGTGATCTTCATGTCTTTCCTGGTTCACAGCACTGCGTTACATTCAAGTGTGTGGTTATACCTGGCTTTTGACACGGGTGCTAGGATCTATATTTAGTTTTTCTTGCTCACGTAGCAAATGCTTTTGTCATCTCTCTTGTCTGATTTCTTTCTTAAGTTGATATCTGAACATAATATTTTCTTTACTTTTCCTTCCATCCCTGGTAGTCTTCTGTCTGCTTGGTCTACTTTGTTGGTAATCCTTCTCACTGCGGGGTTTTTTAATTAGCTGAGTTTTTAATTCCTGAAATCCTTGCCAGTCTTGCTTTTCATGTTGAATTTCTATCCAACATTGTTGATGTTTCCTCCCAGATTGCTGATTTTCTCAACCATTTTGATATTTTTGGTTGCAAGTTGGTATCCTTACTTCCTTCACCTCTTCTGTCCTCTTTGAGGTCACTGGTTATTTTTACAAGTAAATTTTGAATTCTTTATCCAATACTTTACCCATTCCAGTGTTTTTGAATTCAGCAGTAGCAACATTATGATTGAAGAATTCTTGTCACCTTTATTTTTTAGGTTTCTTGTTACTGTTACAACTTATTTATCTAGTGGTTGGGATGCCTCTTCTCAATTTATATGGGATTCTTTCAGTGAGCAGTAACCCTCAGAAGAGAGAAAAACAACTACTTGTAATAGCAGCAGTGCTAAACTGGACAGGGATAGAAATGCACCTTAGATTAACTAGAGGCAACTGATACCATCCAACAGACAGTTACCCTAATAGAGAGAATGGCAAAAATCCCTAAGAACGTACTACATAGTCAAAGTTATGTAAAATTAGTGTAAATGTAGAAATAGTAAATGAACGATATAAATGAATGATATAAATGGAGAGGCCAGTGAAAGGGAAAGCAGAGAAACAGTTAAACAAACAAAGGCCAAGGGAGAATAGAAAAGGAGGTATGACGTTATTAAGGCAGCATGGAAAGAGAAAGGCATAAACATTTTTTAGGGGTGGAAGAGACGGAACATCTGATCATGTGCTTGTCTGAAAATGTGAGCTCAGAGCCCTAGCATCCAATCAAAGCTGGGTGTGGCGGGCTGCATCGGTAATCCTAACACTGGAGAGGTAGAGGGAAGAGGATCACTTGACTTCACTGGTGGGTGATTCCATCTCAAAACTTAAGGAAGACACCAGATGCCAACCTCTGGCCTCCATAAACTTAGGCACACACAGTCATGTGCCCACCCCATACAAATACATACACACATATTTTTAATTGAAAGATTGCCCAATAGTCAAAACTTCATGAACAAAATTAGATAAATGTAAGAAAGGAACAACGATGAAAGCATAAAAGCCCTGAAGAGTCGGATGAAGTCAGACATGACTAAAGTGTAGTAAAATAAAGAGGCACAAAGGGCAAAAGGAAGATGAAAAAAAGGACGAGTTTGCTTAATAATAAAAACTATATATTAAACAAAACCAGAAGGACGTACAAAAAAGTTAATTTAAAAGGAAGATGGGAAGTTTGAAATCACCTCCTCTCTTTTATCCAGACTCTTCCACCACTCTATTACACATCTGCCCTTTTACCCAGGAGTCTTTAGCATTGCCGTTTATCAATTTCTTTTAACATTTGTGTTCTTATCTTTTATTTATTTATATGTTTGCTACCACGAAAAATTGTAATACCCGTTCTTATACATGTTCCGTGTGCACAGGGTTGACAGCTATGCTAAGAGAACATATCCAGAAGTGAATATCACGTGTAGAGTTCTTCTAAAAGAACCTAGGGAGAGTGTACTGGGCCCAGGAGTGCATAAAACACTGTCTCCGTCTGTCTACCTCCATGTCCGCTCCCTGTGTTGACATCACCTGAGGTTGTTGTCATCCAGGTTTAGTTTACAGATCTTAAAAGCCCACAGTGGTTCATGGTTGTTTGGAGGGTGTCTCAGGGAGACTGCAGGGATGATTCTGTCCTGGGAAGCTCAGAACATGTTCCTCTGGCCCTGCCTGGATTCCTGAATGGAATGTGGAATGATTTCCTCAAATCTCTGGAGTCTTGTCTATAAGGGCTTAGCACATTTTCTTGCACATATGCTAGTGTGCGTACTATCTACAACTGTGTTCGGGGTAAAGAGAAACATGCAACACTATTGGTAAGACAATGGAATCTGGAGCAAAACTACCAGAGATGGATCTCACATCTTTTCTTTAACAGTGGTGTGACCCTGACTGAGTCCCAAATCTCTCTGTGTCTCAGTCCTTACAGTAAGGAAGAGAAAATGAGTCAAAACCTGGAGCAATTAGAGGAATATATGGCATATTTTAAGCACCATATAAATGGTAGCCCTCCTAGTCTTTTCATTTCCTCCGGAATCAAGAACACTGTGGATAGGTAAGGGAAGCGACAGAATTCCCCAGGCCTTCATTTCCTGGAAGGAGACAAACACGTGATATATGTATTGTATCGTCATCTCTGGGCCAGTCTCTCACATCTACAGAAGCCACACTCCAGCCAGTGGACTGGAGTCAGCACTTAGGGAGAGCTGCTTCTGTTCATGGTGGTGGATGGTAGTGAACAGGCGGACATAAGTCCTCTCTCAAAAGCATGCTAATCTATAATGTGGCAGGAGATCTTAAGTAAATTCTTTTTTAAATTTCCAGTTCTTCCTCCTCAACCAGAAAACATCAGGATATCCAACATCACTGACTCCACAGCTCTGATTTCGTGGACTATAGTGGATGGCTATTCTATCTCCTCCATTATCATCCGCTATAAGGTTCAGGGCAAAAATGAAGACCAGCACATTGACGTGAAGATCAAGAATGTCACCATCACTCAGTACCAGCTCAAGGGTCTGGAGCCAGAGACTGCATACCAGGTGGATATTTTTGCTGAGAATAACATAGGATCAAGCAATCCAACCTTTCCTCATGAACTGATGACGCTTCCACAATCCCAAGGTTGGTAGAAGACTGATATTCCCATAGGGCACTTTTGGACAGCATCAGAGAATCCTGTCTTGAGATATTTGCTCCATATATCTGCCATGGGTTGTCATTCATTTGTCCTAGTAAACTTTATCATCACTATATAAATCCTGAAAAATCAAAAATTTCTTGAGAAGGCTCTTTACTGATCCATTTTCTATTATTAAACTTAGAATTAATTAGCCTCAAAGTACATCCCATTAAACAGTCTAAGAAAAATGTGAGTAATATAAATTTCAATTTTGCAGACAGAGAGGTACATAGAAACTGATTATGGGAAGCAACTGTGTAGATACTTCAGTGGGAGGGGCGTTCCCTGCCTTTCATTTTTTTTCTTGAGATGAATTTTTCTTTTTTAATGACAATATGCTATTCTGATTTTTTTCTCCCTTTCTTGTGTAATCTAAATCGAAATGGTTGTAGGTACTAAATGCTTGCTAACTAAGCTTCACTATTTGGACTGTAGCTCTCTGAGAGGGCCTGAGATCCTTCCATAATGCCAGGTGCACTATGCCCATTGCTTGCCATTAGTAAAACATGTTGGGTATAATTGTATGTACCAGGGCCCAAAGTTGATATAGCCACAGCATGAAGACAGATTTCTCATCTGTGCAAATGGTGCCATGTGGCACTCTTCAGTGACATATATGTGCAAAGGAATGTAGTCAGAGATATCAGAGGAAAAGGCAATGGTGCACATGTAGAATTTGGACCACACTTTACTTTTACAGAAAATATGATAGTTCTTGGTTCTGTGATCAGGGTCATATGTGGTTTTAAAATGCAATAAAAGAAGCTACATATTCATTGATGATTCTGGAATATTTTTGAAAAGTCCGAGGAATGATGTATCTGCCAAATTATACATGGAAATTGTAGTTCTTGAATTGCATTCTTTATCAGTTCTTCATTTTTATAAGTATTGTAGTTTGGTAAAAACATACATAGATTCTATGTATAAAAAATGTGAAAATTAGCTGGGCGCTGGTGGCGCACGCCTTTAATTCCAGCACTCGGGAGGCAGAGGCAGGCGGATCTCTGTGAGTTTGAGACCAGCCTGGTCTACAGAGCTAGTTCCAGGACAGGCTCCAAAGCTGCATAGAAACCCTGTCTCGAAAAACAAAAAAAAAAAAATGTGAAAATTTTAAACCAAGACACATCAAAACAACCCCCTTCACCACTGTTGATGCTTCTAAGATCAATATATAGAAGGAAAGATAGATACATGTAGAACACTTTTTAAGAAGTGGGATAATGGATGGTGGTGGTACACACCTTTAATCCCCATACTTGGGAGGCAGAGACAGACATGTCTCCATGAGTTCTAGGCCAACCTGGTCTACAAAGCAAGTTCCAGGACATCCAGAGCAACATAGAAAAACCCTGTCTCAAAAACAATGGTATCTTAATCTGTGTATTGATTAGTTAAAGCCTACTGAGTTTAATATCATTGGGATATAATGGAAAGATGCAGAAGGTTTTAAAGCAGTCTTAAATGGATTATCTGGACATAAACCCTAAATGTAAAACTTTATTTTTTCCCTTCTTATTCTTTCCTAACTCCTGCCTTCAATAATCACCAGGTTTTCTCCACCCACTCTTTAAATCAGGGGGAAATACATAAAAAAAGAGCTCATATCTTGTGGGCTCTATGCTGTTGGCATCAGGACGTTAAAGAGCTACAAATCACTAAAAAGTAAACAACTGGTTA
Organism: Microtus ochrogaster; assembly: GCF_000317375.1. Lineage (NCBI taxonomy): Eukaryota > Metazoa > Chordata > Mammalia > Rodentia > Cricetidae > Microtus > Microtus ochrogaster. Next base: position 31,514,353 of record NC_022016.1, read on the forward strand.
AACAACTAAATAATGTTCACCTATGTGGGTCCCTACTTGGAAGCAAAGTTTGACAAATGACATCAATTGGTAGGCATTTTGAAAGCATATTTGTTAATCCTAGAGATCTCGCCACAACCCTGTGGGTTGGACCCATTTCTACTGAGTTTAGGAATAACTGAGTGTACCATAGGAAGCAGGCAGGCTGGGTGCTTATGTTCCCGTTGCACTGTCTTTCCCAGCAGATGGTCTTGGCCCATCCATCACCTAAGCTAACTCAGCTGCTTCCCCTCTGCTCTCCTGCACAGCATCCACAGACTTTGGAGGGGGGAAGATGCTGCTCATAGCCATCCTTGGGTCGGCTGGAATGACCTGCCTCACGGTGCTCTTGGCCTTTCTGATCATGCTCCAACTGAAGAGAGCAAACGTCCAAAGGAGAATGGCTCAGGCCTTCCAGAACGTGGTACTATCTCATCCTCTTTCTAGCTAATAAACACAGGCTTACCCAGAGGGGGAGACCTTTGCTTTACAAGTTTTTCTTCCATCATACAATGGGAGGCAAATGACTGGAATTTCTTATTCATACCAGATGAGTTTGCAAGTGAAAAAGATAAACTTGATAATTTCACAGAGGGCCAAAACTAAAACAGTATTCCTCCTCAAAGTGTGATAAGTCAGTTGCCCGAGAGAATATTTCGGTAGAATGGACGGCTCATTTTTTTGATAAAGGACATGAGGATAACCAGACCACAACATAATAGTTCATTTCCTAATTATGTGTGGCATTAAATGATTTTCCACACATTTTCTCATCCTTAGTTCCTATTTCCTATTTCTCAGATCTCCCTCGATGCCATCATCCCCTCCTATGTGTAAGAGTTGTGTGTGAATATTCTTTTCCTATGAACAATCTGTGGTTGGAATTTGTGGCACATGACATTGCACTTGACCAGCAGTAATTTTGGAATACCAAAGCCTGGGTATTTCTGAAGCTTATGGCTTCAAGGTCTGGAGAATACATTTGTGCCCAATGTTGCCAATTTTGTATATGAAACACCGAGCACATTGCTGTGCTTCTGGTGAAACCTAACTCATGTGCCTGAGTCCTCAAGATTCTCTTCCATGGAGGACAGAGGGACTTCAGTGTCTGATTCCATGCCAGAGCTTGTTCGACTCTGGCTATTACTGGAGAGAAAGGATGGGGGTGGGGGTAGGAGGGATACTCTGAAGGTTGTCGTGGTGCCAGTGATTGGTCAAGAGACTGTTAGTTGCCACTTAAATTCAGGAGAACAAGAGATGTGCTGGATTTTGCCATAAGCACCAGCCATTCTGGGCTATGGTAGGCTCTAGAATTCAGACTTGAATGAAAGAGCATGGGATAGTAGCAAGGAGAGACCAGGCGCAAGGGGTGTTAGAAGGGCCTCAGTGAGGCGTGCCCTGGGCCCGCTATGAGTTACTTTTCCACTAGGACTACAAACTGATCTCTGCACAGAAGGGTGGGATGCAAACATGTCATTCAGGCTGTCCTCTCTCCTTCTTCAGCCTTAAGACACTGCTAATGGGCAACAGTGCGCATGCAGCACTATAGGCCACAGTTCCGTTGGCATGGGCTTGCAAGGTGAAAACTCTGCATGCCCGTTGTAGAATTAGACATGCAATTTATTTTCCACCTGTGTAGATACAAAGCAGACGATCTTGTGCACCTTAGGATAACAAATGGCCTGACACAGAAATGGTAAGAAAATATATATATTTTTTTTCCAGAGAGAAGAACCAGCTGTGCAGTTCAACTCAGGAACTCTGGCCCTAAACAGGAAGGCCAAAAACAATCCGGATCCCACAATTTATCCTGTGCTTGACTGGAATGACATCAAGTTTCAAGATGTCATCGGAGAGGGCAACTTTGGCCAGGTTCTGAAGGCACGCATCAAGAAGGATGGCTTACGGATGGACGCTGCCATCAAGAGGATGAAAGGTGGGTGGGTTGGAAGACAGCCTTTCCCTGGGGTGGGAGACAGCCATTTCCTGTTGAGATCGTCCCTTTGTGGCCATATATTATTCAGCCCAGAGGTTGCCCTGGTAGCAGATGTGGTTGTTGTATGTGCAGTTGAAGGTGGTGTTTCCTTTACAGTGAAGCCTGTGGTAGATAGCATCAGGATGTGGATATGGAGGACAGAGGTAGGAGCCATTCAAATACCAATAAGGTGGTTCGTGGGGATTTGGGAATGTGGGTGTTCTGTCACTTACTGCTCCTTTGGGGAAGTGTCGTCATTTCTCACAAGGCTCATTCTTGAAATTGCGTGTGCATCAGCATTACCTAGATAACTTGCTCAAAGACAGGCTCATGCCTTGCCCCCACCCCATCACCCTTGTATAGTCTCAGTTTTTGATTTGTAAGTCTGGACAAGGTTAGAGAATTGCATCTATGTTTCTGTGTGAGGCTGATTCTGTGGGTTTTCATGGTTTTTGACCATACTACTGAACAGTGAGGACTGACTTTAAATCTGCTGTGTGCCATGGTAGGATTAAGGCACCAGGAACTAAATCAAAGTATTATCTAAAGTTAGAGATAGTTTCTCTCTGTCCATGGGTCTCTTTATTTCTCTCTTATTCTCTCTCTCCTTTCTCCCTCTTTTGCTTTGAGACTGGTCTCACTGTGTATCCCAGACTGACCCGGAACTCACTCTATAACTAACGTAAAATTTAGGGTAATTCTCCTAGCTCTAATGTACAGGCATGAGGAGTGATATTTTTAAAATAAACACACACAAACAAACATTTGCTTATTAGCCATAGTTCCTTTTTCTGTTCTGCTTTGAATATAAAACGTTTAGGGAACACTGAAAACAGTAAGGAGGAAGGGGACTTGGAATACAGACTTAGGAAATCAGCTTTTATTAGGATCCTGCTTCAACCTGTTTCTTTTTTTTTTATTTTTATTTCATGTACTGTGAAAAAGTAAAGCAGCTTAACTGTGTGCCACTGCAGAAAATTCTCACAGGTGGAGCTATACATTCTAGATCAGCCACTGACAATACGCTGATTTTTAAGAGGTGTTGGCTCTCGGGACCAAAGCTACACTGTGAGGGTCCTGTGATAGGAGCAGGACAGTGGGCCTGGGATGTCCGGTCCATCCCTATTACAGATGCTTCTGACCCACCTGACCAGTTGGCACACTCTCTAAGCCTGTTCTGGTCTACATACATCTACCAACACCCCTCCCCTGATCGTGCTCCTGTTCGAAAACCACTGACCAGTCAGCTCGAGCATCAACCAACAGTCTTTCCTCCGGTCCAAACCTGATAGTTCTTCTCACCAAGTGTTACGGAAAAGACAGGACAGGAAGAGTAGAGAAGCTGCAGCTCAATTTCCTGACTCTTCAGCAATCTTAGAATAAGTCCCCATGAGAACGGTAGTGCTCATCTGGGCTGGTTTTGCTTGGGAGAGGACATGGGTTAGTTTGTGGATACATCTTCCATTGGATTGCTGGTATCTAGCAAGTGAAGGCCAGGGATGTCACTGAACATCCTCCCATGCTCAAAGTAGCTCCCAGTAACTCGTACCAGTCCAGTCATCTGCAGTGAGTCTGGGAAACTCTGCTTTAGACAGATTTTACCAAACCCCTGATGGTGACTGGTCCAGCAGCCCCGGGGTCCACGACAAGACAGTTCCCTTTGGAAAGGTGCCATGTAGCAACATTACAACCCTTGTCTTCCTTTCCAGAATATGCCTCCAAAGATGATCACAGGGACTTCGCGGGAGAACTGGAGGTTCTCTGTAAACTCGGACACCATCCAAACATCATCAATCTCTTGGGAGCGTGCGAACACCGAGGTAAGATGCTCCCGCCCTGGCAGATTTGAAAAGATAAGATAGGAACATTCCATAACAAAAGGAGGAAAGATAATAACCTTGAGAACATTGCTTATTTTAAAGCTACAGTTTCAAGCTGAGTATCTGTCTAGTCCCGTGGTTAGGGGGTGCTGCTGAGGCTAAATCATTAGGTAGCTGAGGTGGCTTAGCTATGAATAGACAAGACATCTATGGCTTCTTCTCACCCTTATCCTTACTAACCAAGGGAGTCTTTAAAGATTGAAATTATTACTAGACAAAGGCAGGAAGTCTTCTTTAGGATTAGAAACAGCAGAGTGCATTGGCTCCTGTGAATTGAATTTTTTATTTTTATTTTTTTGCTTTGAGTTACGGTCTCACCATAGCCCAGGCTGACACGGAACTCACTCCGTAGCCCAGGCTAACTTTTCCAACACCAAGAAATTGGTGTTCTGAATTTTGAAGGCACCAATATCAGTAATGCACTGTGACATGAAGCGCCCATGATGCTTAGGTTAAATATAATATCAAGTTCATATGTGACAGTTCAGGCTTTAGCCGAAGTGTTTTTATTTCAGTTATATTGTAGCTTTACAACTGCTTGATGTTCCCATAGTTTCAAACCTAGGAGTTAGGATGATTCCAGCATTTGCTGCTGAAATTTATGTAATCAGCTGCAAAAGGGGTCACAGCAAAAAGTCTTTTAGGAGTTTGCCTCTCCCACCATGCTTCATGGGTTTGTGGTTCCCCGTCTGCGTCTCAACAAAATTCCTCATGGAAAAGTTTGCTCCTACAAAATAGAAAAGCTCCATGCTGTACTTATTTATAAACCCGACAACCTTTTGCTGACTTTCTCGGCAAAAACACAATACAAAAGAGATGACTTCTATTTCCTAGATTTCTCAAGCTAAAAATATGGGTGTTTTAAGCAATATATCATCCTATGATCCAATAAGGGTGTAATTCTGAAAGCCAGATCACGTCCGTTAGATTAAATAATGAAGTAGTGACATTTGTTTTTGAGTTATTTCCTGAAAACAATAGTTGGTGTGGGACAGCAGTACATTAAAAAAAAAACAAACAAACAAAAAAGAAAAAAACCGTCCAGGGCTGGAGAAATGGCTCAATGATTGAGAGCACTTGCTGCTCTTGCAGAAGACTTGGGTTTGTTGTTTGTTTCCCACACACACGTGGTAGCTCTTAGAACCACCTGTAGCTCCAGTTCCCGAGGGATTCTGATGCCCTCTGCTGGTATCCATGGATACCTACTCCAGTGTGGTGTACATACATGCTCCCAATCAGGCACACATAAGCATAAGATTAAAATAAAAATCAGACAGTAGCTGAAATGTGTCTTAAAAAATTGTTTTTATCACATTATCACATAATTGCTTGTATCTTGAGAAAGAAAGCACACTCATGATTTTCCTTTCTTCATGGTATAATGGGGTTCACGTGGGAATACTTTTCTGTCTTTCACTTTCTGGCAGGAAGGGTGGGAAGAATTTCAATTTCTTAAAAATATCTTTAAGTTCAAATCCACTTGATGTTTTAAAATGATGGCTTGGGCTCTAGTGTGTGACACACATGTGCGCGTGTACACAAATATCCTTCAAAGCAAGAAAGTCACTTCGTTTTTACTGTTTTTTAGCAACAAGGAAAGATTAGGAAAAACAATGAGACACGCTTTCTCTAGGAACTCTGTTGTTTTGCTTTATTCTCCTAAATTCAAGCTTTCTGATGTATGTAAGCAAAATATAATTTAAAGACTAGTTCCCAAAATATAATTTAAAGACTAGAACCCTGTCAGGCAGTTGCCTACGGAGCACTTAGTCACTTAGTGCAGTTTTCATGGGAAGAGAAGGCAGAGGAGACAGTTATGTTCTGTGGCTCTGTCCTCTCTGGGCATTTAGCCATTGGTCCACTGTTGCTGGAGATACAGACCAGAATGATGTTCCTGGCCGATGCTAGCTTCTTGATGAATATTGAATGAAGTTAATGGCACTCTGATGAATGTACCCTAGGGAGGAGAATGCCTTGGGTTCCCTGCCCCAGTGTTAAGGAGTTGGTGGAAGCATTTCAGGAGCAGCACATGAGTTCACATTTGTAGCAACGGAGGAGTGGGGGGAAAAGACTGAGTTCAGGGCTGGTTTCTTAGACAGCTGTGGGGCAGTCTCCCCATCTTCCTCCCGTCCCTAACACCATTACTAGATATGTCTCTGTTGATCAGAATGGAGTTTGCTAGCCAGTCCCCAATAGCGTAACACACCTTGAAGATTGCACGGCTGCTCAGTCAGTGTAAGATGACTGTCGCTCAACCCTTGCCTATAGGCTACTTGTACCTAGCTATTGAGTACGCCCCGCACGGCAACCTCCTGGACTTCCTGCGGAAGAGCCGGGTGCTAGAGACAGACCCCGCCTTTGCCATCGCCAACAGCACAGCTTCCACGCTGTCCTCCCAGCAGCTTCTACATTTTGCTGCCGATGTGGCCCGTGGGATGGACTACTTGAGCCAAAAACAGGTTTGTCCTACGAACCTTGCTTTAGACACCTTTCTGTGGCGTTCTCTCTGGAGGGCTCCCATGTGTCTAGATAGTTTTCCATTACCTTCCTTTGGTTCCTTCTTGGTCTCTCTGAGTTAGGAAACTGATACTTTCCACATGCATAGAAAGAATCCAGTTCCCAATACTGACAGCATATTTCCCTAAGGGCTTTAAAACCTTGTGTTTAGTGAGGTGCTCTCACCTTATCAGACTAAGGTTTGCCTCTAAATAATGCCCAACCGCAGAGACTCTAATTGCTGTGCAAAGCCCTGTACTTCCTCCCACCTATAAAATGATTCTTACACAATGTGAGTAGTCTCTCGGCAGAATCTACTGTTTTGGAGTTGTGGAGGGACCTGGATACTTTAAAGGACTTGGATTTGAAGACCTTTTAAAGGCCTTTTCATGCTGTCGCTTCTTGTGCATCTCTCTAAGTCCTTGACCCAGAACATTCTGCTAACAAAATGAAGACTACACCAAGCATCATACTGAAGATACATGATCTTTTGAAATTTTAGTTTATCCACAGGGACCTGGCTGCCAGAAACATTCTAGTTGGTGAGAACTACATAGCCAAGATAGCAGATTTTGGATTGTCACGAGGTCAAGAGGTCTATGTGAAGAAGACAATGGTGAGTTCTGAACACAGAGGACCTCCATGTCCCTCTCAAATGTCATTGCTGTGGTGTCTGACGCATCTGGCAATGTCCCTATGGATATTGTGTGGCCCCATCAGCATTCTTTCACATTTGGGTTCCTAACATGACACTGTTGTCACTGAGGACATACACAATTAGTCCCCTTACAAGGTTCTTGGTCTTGTTGATAAAGTAATTTTAAAGTGGATCCAGAAGGTAACTCAAGGACAACTCATTAAATTAAAGAGATGGGTGGGGCCCTGTGTGTTAGGGGGAAGGGGTTGGAGGAAGGAAATGGAAGACGAGGGAAAAGGATACGTATTTAATGTGTTCAAGTGAAAGATACCCCTAGAGGGCAGGGTGGGCATCCCAAGAGAGAGAGAGTCAGGTACCTAGGACTTTGCTTCCTGTCATTTTTACTGGACAGGGCAGAGAATTGCCCTTCTCTAAGGTGGCATCACTTTTGGAAATGAAAGTAATAAATACACTTAGTAAATACACTGTCAGGAAATATGTAAGCCTTTGTTTCTTTGGTTGAGCCTTGTGGTCATCTCAGAGTGGCTCTGGGTGACCCGGCACTGAGGACACAGCTGAGCTGGGGACTAACAGCTGTATTCACTTTATGCTAAGCTGTGTGGCCTGGGTAAAGCCCTGCCATTGGCTTGCTTTTATCTGGCAGTTTGTTGCAAGCCGTTGATGGGTGTTCATTACTCACTGGAGTTACAAGGAACCTAGAGATTTCCTACTATAGTGCTTGATAGCTACCTTTAATCACTCATCTATCACGATAATTTATTGATCACCAGCCATGCCATGTGTCTCAAAGGCTACTCGTATATCTCCAGGGCACTTGGGAAGCAGGTGACTGAAGAAGCCTTTACCCCCTCCTTCCTGCCCATTCCTCTATCGTGGCCTCTTTTCTCAAATAAAGAGGCTTCATCACACGTAGCCATGCAATAGAATGTTCAAGCCTAGTGGTCAGGGTGTTCTGTCTGTATCCAGTCTAGACCTGATGAGCTGCCAGTCCCCAAGCCTGAACAGCTAACAGGGCAGAGAAATGAAAACCTTAGGAACCCATAAGAGAAGTATGCTGTGACAAGAAGGCCCTCTAGAGAAGTTGTAACTTATGAAGGCCTGCCTATGATTGTCTTCTCAGTGAAAGATACATCCCATCAGCCCAAATCAAAGCTAATTAAAGCACTCTTTCCTTGTGATATTCGCTCTGCCAAACAAGATTTTACATTCAAATACAAGATCTGAGCAGAATGGAACATGTAGTATTTGAAGCAGAGAGAAATCAGATTGATCAATCTTCGTTGCCCACTAGGGAATAACAAAGCCCTGAATGCCATGTCCCTAAACACCCATCACACTGATGACACATTCCCTAGGTGGGCAGAACATGGGTGGGTAGTGCAGGGGCAAGCCCTGCCGTGGCCACCAGTCTGGCAGTCATCTCCAGTGGCTTGGCTCTGCCTCTCCCGGCTCTGATGACCATCCCTAGGACTCAGTCTTCCTGGGACATGCCCACTGGTCATGAGAAGGTCTTTGCGTCTGTGCCTCTGGGCTCTTAACAAGGCTCAGGACTCTGCATCATCCTAAACATGCTTCCCTTCCCTTGCAAAACACTTGTTTCAGTTACTGACAGAGCAGAAAATACTGAATCCTTTCTAAAAAGGAAAGGGTCCCTAAGTAGTCACTTTGACGTATCACTGATACATTTTCTTATAAATGACCCCTTTGCTATTTATTCCTACGCCTATATAGCTATAAGCTTAGATGTTGTCATCATTTCTAATCCTCCACTCCTGATTTTGAGGACCATGGAAAGCAGAGCCTTATGTGTCCCCCACATGGCCCTTTAGTCTTGCATCAACTTCCCCAGGAGATGCAGGTGGCTTCTGGACAAGACCTTCTTTCCTGGTCCCAGCAGATGGTGCCCCATTCAGTGCAGTGTTCTCCTTAAAGAAGGGGGAGCTGTCACTTGTCCACATAGGCCAGCTCCCCAGCTCTTCACCCTGGTCCTCAGAATCCCCCTTCCTGTCCTCACTCTGGCATTTGGTGGTTTGTAGTCCCAGCTGAGGGCTTGAGAGGGTATTGTTGGGTGATGTTCAGTTTCATGGCCTGAAATGCCATTTGGATGCCTTTCTCAGATCCTCAGTGAAGGTACTTCTTGGCTTGACATCTCATAAAGGCAAAGGTTTTCTCAGGGCTCAGGAGGAATGGATGAGGCTGGGGCAGAGCAGTCAGGACTAAATTCAGTCTCTCAGAGGCAGGGTAAAGTGTTTAGCAGCAACACAGACTGCGAACAGAAGGCAAGATGGTGGCAGGGAAGGAAGGGTTGGAAAGGAAAAAAAAAAAACAGATGCTGGACATCAAGATGCCACCCCATGGCAGAATGGCTGCTTTCTCAGGTCCAATTTCAAAATCAGTGGTTTGAACCTTACAATCATCAGCAAAACTTTCAGAAATAGATTCTGAGTCCTACCTTCCAGACATCGGCTAGGTTTATAGTATTGGGTATTAATTCCCTCCTTTGTCCTAAGACTCAAATCCAGTTAGAAAGTCACCCCACAGTCCCGTTATTATCGCACTGATTAGTATCTTATTGAAAGGTCAGGGTTATAGCAATGCAGGTTCTACACCAGGGTAAGTCCCCTGACGCCTTTTCTCCCCCAGCAGCCTCTGTGTTCCCTTTCAGCACTATGAAAACTAGGGAAGTTCTCTGCTCAGCTCTAGCTTTCTCTAAGTCGTACGTACAGCCAGCGTGCTGCATCTCCAGCAATAGGGTCTTTCAGTTTAGCTATATGGGAACAACTAGGAAAAATGGCAATAGCCAATGTTGTTTTAGGAGTGTCCAGGACCTCACTGACCAATAACTCATAAGAAGGTATCCCATGCTTGGTACTAAGATTCTCATTTAATAACCCAAGTCCTCTAGGGAAGAGCATTGTCTTCCCATGCAGGTGGCTCTGTTCAAAGTCCTTTTGAATTACACTTTTAATTCGCTTACAATACAGTGTATTTCCATAACTATTTTTATTTTGGTTAGCCTGATCCCATGCCCTCCACCCCCATCCTTGCTTACACCTTACCCTCTCTATTTTTCCTCCCTTCTATTGCCATAATCACATGGGCTGTACTCTCTCCTCCCTATTTGAAGGCCCTTTCCTGTCCCCACTTGCATGTGCCGGTTTTAGTTTCCCGTCCTGCACAGACACTCCAGATTAAACACACAAATCTAAGAAATGAAAGCTAGGATCCAGGTGTTTATCTTTCTGGGCCTACCATTTTTTTTCTCAATCCTCATAGCGATTATACTGTTGAAAGCATTACTATGAACTGCACTAAGCAATTCTATGTTGCCCTTTCATTAACAGACAACAGCCATCACCTTGCTGATTCATTATGAGATCATTTATAATAATTAGAGTCAGTTCGAGTAAGTAACAGTACTTTCAGGAAAAGTACTGACTCAGTACTTTCAGGCAAAGGTCCTCAGATAGACACAGAATTAGCAATTGCAACAGTTGAATTGCCCTTGGTACAGGAACACGTGTGTGGAAACCCAGAGAAGTCTCCCTGAACCAACCCCAGGGGCAGTCATGGAGGGTTTCCTGGAGGAGGTCAGCTCCTGAGTGACATAGTGAATGTTGAGAGGGTACTGCATATGAAGACGAACGGCATGAGCTAGAAGATAGGGCTGATACAGAGGTCTAGAGTCAAAGGAGAGTATTGACTTTGGGGGATTAGATAACACAACCAGGATGGGGATTCAAGTTCAAGGCTGGAGGAGACAGCAGGGATAATGTCTTGAGGATCCTTGAATTCTAGTCAAAGCTTGTAAAACTCAGGGAAGGACTTGTGATCTTAGGACATGGATGCTAGAGAATGTATTTTAAGGTTAAAAAGATACACATGCTTAAAAGAGTCATTTATAACAATCATTCTGAATAGAGAACAGGTCATTAAAGGGTGAGGGCTATCAGGTAGAGAGCTCACCGAAGAGGATGCTAACACTAGGCAGGGGCTGAATCAAGGGGTGGGGACAGCAAAAGACGACAGAGCCCAAAGAAACCAAATGCAGAAAACCTGAAAGCCCATGTGGAGCCTTGGCAGTAAGGAAGTCAAAGCCTGTGGGGGTGGGGGTGGGGGTGGGGGGAAGAGCGAGCAGTTGGTGTGACTGTACTTTCCGTTCCACGGCTGCAATGCACGAGTGAGTTAGAGGAGCCCGTGGGAGGTGGGCTCAGGGTGGTACAGAAAGAAGGGAGGTGTGAGTGCAAGGGAGACTATCGAGTGAGCAGGGAGATGGGAGGATGCTTTCAAACCTGAGCTGAAAATACAGAATTCTCCCTTGGGGCTCACAGCCATTCCACAAAGGACTGGGAGAAGACTGTATAGCTAGAACCCCCCTGGAGATGAGAGGAGGTGGTCTCTAGAAGGCACCTTGGGAGAATGCCTGCAGAGGCAGGTTGTGGAAGATCCCCAGAGTCTTCTGATTTATAGGCTGATGTTCACTATCGAAAGTTTGGGCATATCTCTGGACAGGGGAGAGGGAAGAAAGAGAAGTAGATCTCTTAATAGTGAGCCATATGATTATTGGGTTGCGTTAGAAGCCCCTACACCACAGAGAATCTGATGGAAGTAGCAACAAGCCTCCAAAGGTCCCCAGTATCTAGGTTCTATCTCATTTCACCCAACCTGAACACAGTAAGACACTGAATGGTCTATTACCTGTGGCTTAAAACATTTCCCTTCCCTGTCATCTGATGCTTAAGGCAGCCCAGACATGTCCACCTCTGGAAAAAAAATCCATGGCCTGTCCTAAGGTGGTTTCTTCAGCTCATCCCTTACCCCTTGTTCCTGTTATCCCCTTTCATATTACAGCTATATATTCTGTTTCTGTGCCTGTCCCTATGTAAAAACCCGCGGGTGCCCCTGAAAGCCACGAGGTAATTGGTGACTAGCTGAATGACTATCAGATGTGCACATTCACATAGATTGGCCCATGTCAGACTCCCCGGGGTAAGGCTTACACTATCTCCATGCCTTCGAAATTGAAAACATGCCTGTGGATAGAAATTCACACCAACTCTTCGTGGGTTTGCTGTGACTTACGCCTGGAATTCTAAACTCAAAGCCCTTCCTGCGTCAGTGATATCTCACTTGGTTCTCTCTAGGGAAGGCTCCCAGTGCGCTGGATGGCGATCGAGTCACTGAACTACAGTGTCTATACAACCAACAGTGATGTGTAAGTGCATGCCTTACTGCTAAGGAGTTTTTTTCCTAGAAAAGTACATATTGAAGTTCCACAGAGAAGCAGGGACAGCCTGTACCCCGAGGAGGAAAGAGAATCAAAGGAAATAAAGACCCAGAGTGGAATTTTCTAGTGTAAAATCACAGGTGTCCAGTCTGAGGGTATCTTCACCCATCACAGACTTCAGGTGATGAATTCATGACCTCTAAAGAGAGAAAGGGCACAGGGGCCTCCCCACGATTCCACTCCCTGGCCCTATAACAGTAGGGCCATGTCTTCCTGCAGCCTGCATGACAAGTCGCCTTGCCTCGGACACTCTTTGCAGGAGGAGAAAGGGAGGCCAGGAGGGTGGGGATGTTTGTCCCAGAAGTCTTACTGAGGTCTGAGGGAGGAAGGTCTGTCATTCACTGCGTCCTCACTACAGACAAGCACATAACAAGGGTCTCCCCGCTTTTCGAAGACCATTCTTAGGGTTCCACGTCTTCAGTAGTTCATAGTGACCATTTAAACATCAGACCGGAGAGAAGGGACACAACTCCCTGCTGTCTGGTGTGGAATCCATGGTCTTCTTGCATTCCCTGCTTCCTGGGCTAAGGGATGGGAGACGTGAGTCACTTTCTCATTGCAGTCCACTGTTGACCCAGAGGAACTCATGCTGCATGCCAGACCTCACCCTAGACAGCATACTATCAGCATGTCCTGTCTTGCCAGGGCTGGGGGGGGGGAGCACAGACCTGAGGCCACCCTCTTAGCTGATCACTTGTCTTATGCTGTGCCTCCCGCAGATGGTCCTACGGTGTATTGCTCTGGGAGATTGTCAGCTTAGGTAAGTATTTAATTTACCCAGTCGTTGAAACACCGTGCAAAGGGCGTGGACCCTCCAGAACTTCCTCGTAGCCTAATTCCACCGAACACTACTTAGTTTTTCTAATGCTGCCAGGTGGAACCTGCTAATAGAAGTGTTTCCGAAGATGAGTGCAACTGCGCACACTTCTCTTTCTAAAAGCTGTGCTTAACATCATACTTAACATGAAGGACCTCATGGCTGTGAGCTTCACTATAAGTTGTTTCTATCTGTGCATACATGTCCGAGAGCTGTAGTAAGTTTCTCATAACTTTAGATGGGTGCTATGCAGTCAGTAGAAACCCCATCTTAAAGGCTATTTAATAGCACAAGGTAAAGCACATGTTCCAAACCAAACACTTCATGTATAACATGAAACTGGTTTTACAAATCAATATTTTTAAACCGTAAGGTGCTATATTGAAAAGTAATGAGTGGTGTTATAGGATTTCTCTTCATTGGGTTTTATATTCCAAGTTTTTCTATGATAAGTACATAGCTTTTCTAATTTACGCTGTACAGTAACTATTGCTGATAAACTAGGATTTGCGTAAATATGCACTTTCAAGATGAAAAAGTAAATGTCCTTGGTACCTGAGATGTGCTCTGCAGAGCAGACTCATGGAAAAGGCACTGTCTGGAATGAAGCCTTGGTGGGTCCACTGACGGAGTGGCAGTGTTGTGGGGTGTTTACTGATATAAGCCTAACCCTGTTGCACAGTGGGGTTGTGGAGGGAGGCAATGGGGTGCTCACCTTATCTATATCTCCCTCCTCTTCCTGCTTAGCACTGGGCAGAAAGCACAGCTTTCTGTGTCCGTGGGACTCACATGTCCTACTTCCTGTGTTCCAGGAGGCACCCCCTACTGTGGCATGACATGTGCAGAGCTCTACGAGAAGCTGCCCCAGGGCTACAGGCTGGAGAAGCCCCTGAACTGCGATGATGAGGTGTAAGTCAGGCCTCGCTGAGGCTCACTCTCCCTTCTCCATGTGACTCTAATGGAGAAGTCATTAGATACATTAACACCCGTTTTGAGATCTCAGATAGGTGCTATGTGATGGGCAATAAGTAGCAATTGTCCCTGCTACTTACCTCTAGAAGAGTTGTGAAGGAACTGCTCTCAACAAGATTGAGATAAAGAAGGACAAGGATGGAAGAATATGAAATACACAAAATCGTTTATGAACAAAATCATGCAGACTTTTTATTCATGTTGGAGTAGAGATTTCAGAGTTACTCCATTAAGCAACAGCTTGATCACACTCCTGCTTCTTTTGAGATTACTTTCCACAAGGAAGAACGATTCATGTTAGTGATGCTTCCCTTTCAGAACTAGTCAGCAGACATCCCTGAGTGACATGATTTCAAGAGTACTAGGTCATAGGTTGAACAAGCAGGACATTGTGCACACTTTAAGAGAGAAGGAGATGCTACTACTTCCCCTGGTACAAGAGGAATAAACGTAGGTCACCCTGCACAGACAGAATGATCAAGGGACTCCAAGAGGATGTAAATAAATTCTGGAATGAAAGTTGTAAAAACACAGTTGAATGAAAAATGAAAGATCAGCTATGAAAATGTAATTTTATAAAATGATAATCTTTGAAGAAAATCCAAAATGAAAATTTCAGGAATTCAAATCAAAGTACAGAGAAAAATCTAGTCAATAGATTGGATCAAGTGGAAAACAGAATATCATGTCTTGAAGACAGGGTAGAGGAATCAAATAACTCAATCAAAAAACATGTTAAATCTTAAACAAACAAAAACAATAACTGAGGACTGAACACATATACAATACTGTAAAAAGACCGAGCCTACTAAATGATTGGAAGTAGAAGAGACCCAAGTCAAAAGCACAGAGAATATTTTCAACAAAATCAAAGAAGAAAGCTCTCCAAATCTAAGAAAAAGATGCCTATGAGGTACAAAAAGCATTTAGAACATCAAATAGAACATGGAAACTCCCCGTGTCATATAATAGTCAAAACACTAAATACATAGGGAAAAGGGGATATTGAAAGGTGTAAGGGAGAAAGATCAATCCGTGGATATAGAAAGGCCCATTAGAATAACAGCTGATGTTTTCCATAGAGACTATGAAAGCCAGAAGGGCTTGGATGGATGTTCTACAAGTTATGAAAGAACAGAGTTACTACCAGAGACCACAGCAAGCAAAACTGCCAGTGAAAATGGGAGGATCGAGGAAAGCTTTATATGATAAAAATATTTTAAAAATTTATGACTAAGCTTTCTCTACAGAAGATCTTAGAGGACAAGATTTAAACATATCTAAGACACAGAGAATAACAAATTCCAGAATGTTAAATCAAAATAGGTATAACAAAACACTGCAAAGCAATAAAATAAGGGGAATTAATAAACACTGCTTAATAATAATTAGTAATTCAGTATCAATTCCCTTAATAAAAAAAGACAGATTAACAGACTGTATTTAAAAAGCAGCATCTAGGGTTGAAGTGATGGCCCAGACATTAAAGAAAAATACTCAAAACCTTTATTTTCTTAAATAGATGCCATCATTTTGCTGTTTTCTTAAAAAAAATACTCAATATCAACAATAAATACTACTTTAGGTTAAAGTGATGAAAAAGCATTTCAAACAAATGTAACTAAGAACCATGAAGGAATAACTATTCTAATATCCAACAAAATATTCTTAAAACCAAAATAGTTCTAAGAAAAGGACACCTCATTCTCATTAGAGCGATGGTTCTCACTCCTTCTACTGCTGCGACCCTTTAATACAGCTCCTCATGTTGTGGGGACCCCCAACCATAAACCTATTTTGTTGCTACTTCATAACTCTAATTCTGCCACTATTATGAATCTTAACATTCATCTGTGTTTTCTGATGGTCTTAGACAATCCCTGTGAAAGGTTCGTTTGGCCACTAAAGGGGTCGCAAGCCACAGGTTGAGAACTGACACATTAAAGAAAACCTACAGAAGAATGTTACAGTCTTAAACATATATACATCAAACATAAGAGCACCTGATCTCGTAAAAGGAATACTATTAGATCTTAAGACCAGTAATGGACCACAACACAGTGACAGTGGGTGATTTCAATACCTCTCTGTCATCAGTAGACAGGTCATTCAGAAAGTCTGAAGATAAAAGACATCTTAAGTCACATAGAACCAATAGATACCTGCCGAACATTCCACACAAACTAAGGAATATACATGCTTCTCAGCAGCTTATGCAACTTTCTGGAAAACCTGCCACATATGGCACACAAAGAAAGTCTCACAAATATAGGAAAATTGAAATCATGTTCTGCATTCTATCTGACCACAATGGAATAAAGCTGGATATTAACAGCAATTGAAACAACAGAGATTACAGAAATTAAACAACACAATTCTGAGTGGTAATTGGGCCAAGGAAGAAATCAAGAATAAAATTTAAAAATTTTTTTAGTTAAGTGAAAATAAAAACACAATATATACAAATCTATGGGATACAATGTAGGTGGGCAAAAGGAGAAGATTTATAACAGTAAGTGCCAATAACAAAAAAGCTTTAGATTAATAACAATGTATCTGAAGTCCTTGTAAAAATAAGAGCAATCACATCTAGAAACATATACTAAAAATAGGGGCTGAAATCAATAAAATATAAATGAAAGCATGCCCAAATAATCAATGCAAATAAAAATATGAAGATGCAATGTAATAAAGGGGTGGTTCTTTGAAAAGATTATGCCTGTCAGTATCATGACCATACATCCCTCAGTGACTAACTTTCCTTTCCCTCCTGCCCCACGCTAAGGCAGAGCCATTGGAGCTGATGTTATCTTTCATTCCTTTTGTTCAAAGGTATGACCTAATGAGACAATGCTGGCGGGAGAAGCCTTATGAGAGACCATCCTTTGCCCAGATACTGGTGTCCTTAAACAGGATGTTAGAAGAGCGAAAGGTGAGCACAGTTTGATGCAGATGCCCTCGCCCTGGAATTTCTGATGTATCCAAGGTGATCTGTTATTAAAAAGTCATTGGAACAACTCAACAAGCTATTCTGAGAAGAGCCTTAGGTGTTACAGCATGACGGATGTGCTCCCTAATTTTGAGGAGATAGAATTTAGGGGGAAATAAGATTTCTCTGTAAGATACAGTCATTCACACATACACTAAAATACAACCTGTAAACAGTCTATTAGAACTGGAAGAAATCTCATTCATGTAGCCTGCCCTTTAGTTGTATCAGTGAAGAAACAAAGAGGTAAAGTGATCTGACCAAGAAAACAGAGACAGCAAAGTCAGCCTATAGTACTGTTTGGAGGGTAAGAAAGTCTATTGAAACATTTTAAAAGGTGATTGATTGCCTGTACCATTTTAGGGGTCAGCAGAAAAATCTAGGTTACCAGGAGAGATGAAGAGTAAGTGTAGTTAGAGGAAGGAGCCTACACCAGCTGATCTTTTCAGGAGAGGCCAATAAGATACTAAAGATACTCAGAAACTACGGGGTGTAGGGAATCTTATTTAGAAGCCACGGGATACACCCAGAAAAAAACATTGTCAACTACACAGAGGGATTGATACCTGGTATCTCTCCAGCTATGAAAGATAAACCAAAGGGCATTGACCTAACTGCCCCTGGCAGAGGCAGAAGCAGTGCAGCGTGGGTCTGATCCTTCCTCATTCTTTCAGACGTATGTGAATACTACACTTTATGAGAAGTTTACCTACGCGGGAATCGACTGTTCTGCCGAAGAAGCAGCCTAGAGCAGAGCCCTTCATCTTCGGCTGCCGTTTGCCCTTCAATGGCGTGAGAGTGTCTTGATAACTTGCGCTAAGCGAGCAGCCCACTGCCAAGAGATGTGATATAGAACTGTATATATTGTGCTATGTGTTCGGGACCCTCCACGTAAAGCCCATGCGGACCTGACTCTAACGTGACTGTATATACTGCTCGGAGGAAGAATGTGCGGAGATCGGAATGCCTGTTTGTGGTTTCAGAGAATATATTTTTCTAAAAACACGGATTGCACAGGAAGGTGTGAGTGCAGATACTGTCCTAGATGTGTTTTTTATATTTACCTCTATAATTGAATGCTATAAAAAGGCTCTGCCGTGTACACATAGAATACTGTTAATAAGCCTAACAAGTCCCTTGACGGCACAGGAAGAAACGTGAGGGAAATGTACAGATTATATCAGAATGTGGGTTACTCCCCAGGAGGCTGAAAAGAGGGTCTCTCCATTTTGCCCCTCACCTACAGAAGCCAGTTCATTTGGTCAGGTGACAGTTTGTCCTTGTGTTTCTACAGCACACAAGTTATTCCAAATTGTTATCACCTGAAAACTTCCTTAGGAGACTCAGAACATTTAGAGACATAAGCAAGATCAATATGTAGATTGGTGGGACTCTAATAATCTGTTGTATATTCTAAGGAGTAAAACTAGGAATTTAGGAACGATGTGTGACATTTGTGACATGGAGTTACTGTTCCCACATGTATCGCACACTGACGTATCCCTACGTGTATTGCACACTGTAAAAGTTTGTAGTTTTGATCATCTGTGAATTTACTGTTGGGGCAGTAGCCACCTGCTGCTTTGGTTCTTCCTGTAGGTGAATAAATGTCTCATCTACCCACATCCTGTCCAGGAGTATATCTCATAGGGATTGGAAATATATTCCTAAGAAGATGTCTTAAGATTCATGGAGTAAGTGAGTGTCTGACCCTGGACAGGAATGCAGAACACACAAGGCCAGAAAGTGCTACAACTCTACCTCTTAATTCATTGTCTTTCCTTAAGGGGGTATACCTCCAAATGCATTCTGTTTTAATGATTTTTTATTGTTTTTATTGTACTATATATTTTTCTCCACTTCACCCATAGGAGAGAAGGAAGTCACGCATTAGCAGGCATTACCACCGAAGACGCCAGTAACCTTATCCCCTATTGTACAAGTTCACGTTAGCTGCTGAGAATCCTTGAGGCTCTCCTCAGTGCCAGAAGACAGTGGCGCATTCACTGATGTTAGGAATGTGTCCCACTCACCATGCACCCCTGTAACCATTCGCAGGGAATGTCTTTCCACAGCAAAGCAGGTCTATAAAGTCTGCAAAAGGTATCTTTTCCGCTAAATGCTGACATCATAAGCAACAAGAAACATGAAAGTTCAAAGAGACCAAACATTAACAAAGGAACACTACTGTGTCTTGTAGCTGATTCCAAAGAAATATATGTATTCCTAGCAGAGAATTCAAACTGATATTTTAAGAAATATACAATCAGAAGTAAGTAGAATGAAAAGAAACTAAGGAAGCTTCAGGGCCCTCCTTCCTGCCACAGATCCCAAAGGGACACGACCTTCCTCTATCCCCCCTTCCAGTTGTAACAGTTATCAGTACCAAGAGGAACTAAACTTGAGGTCCAGCTAGTCACTCCAACCTGGGAATTGGAAGGCAATCTTCATTTCCCTTCCCTCTTTTTCCTATCCTCCAATTCCAGTTCCCCAGTCTGATCCCCAGGCCTGAAGCAGACCACCTGCAGGGGTTTGTCCCCTCTCTGCCTCTACTCCCTAGGGACTCCACCAAGCCTCCTGGCAGACCTAGCTTTCCTCCTTCCTGTGGTTCCATACATCCTCATTCTTCCCTGTCAGCTCCCAATAACTAGCACCACATTCTACCCAGGACCCCCAGCGGCCAAACCTCAGAGGGACTCAGAAGTATTCACTACCAGGCAACCCACAGCCACCAAACATTCCTAAGATCCAGAGATGGCAACAGAAACCAAGGAATGGAGCAGCCAGCAAACAAAGATGAGACATGACATCAACACCCAGAATCACAATCATCCCCAACAAGGATGCCTGGACACTAGCATTAAAACAACCAGGAGACTATATTTTCACCGGAACCCAGCAACCCTGCTACAGCAGGCCCTGAGAAACGCAGTGTAGCTGAAGCACAAGACAAGGAGCTATTCAAAACAGCTATTATGAATGTGCTCAGGGATCTTAAAGAAGATATGAATAAATCCCTTAACAAAGCCTGTGAAACCCTAACAGTGAAATGAATGATGAAAATAGTTCAAGACATCAAAGTTAGAAATAAAATCACTACAGAAAGCCCAAACTGAAGTAAAACTGGAAATGAAAAACTTAGGAGTTCAACGAAAACATCAGAGGCAAGCCTCACCAACAGAGTACAAAAGATGAAAGAGAGAATCTCAGACATTGAAGACATACTAGAAGAAAAAAATACCTCGGTCAAAGAAAATGTTAAATCTTAAAAGTCTAGTCCCAAAACATCTAGGAAATCTGGCACATTATGAAAAGATGAAATATAAGAATAATAGGCATATAGGAAAGAGAATAAACCCAGGTCAAAGGCACAAAAGATGCCATAGAGTAGAATTTCTCTAACCTAAAGAGGTTCCTATCAAGAAGCACACAGAACAACAAATAGACTGGACCAGAAAAGAAATATTCTATGACAAAAAATACTATACACTAAATATATAGAACAAAGAAAGAGTATTAAAAGATGCAAGGGAAAAAAGAAGAACTACCATATAAAGGCTGACCTATGAGAAAAGGTCAAGACATCAAAATTAGAAATAAAATCACTAAAGAAAGCCCAAACTGAAGTAAAACTGGAAATAAAAAATTCAGGAGTTCAACAAAAACATGGTCTCATTGTTCAAACTCTGCACATCCACAAAATGAAGCTCAGCACACAGGACGGTGGGTCCTAACTTGAAACCATCTTCTCTTTTCATGCTCACTCAACTTAAACTAATAGAGTCCATTTCTCCTCCAAAATTTTATGCCAGCACATAACTTTCAGCATCACTGTCTTCCTAGATACTACCCAGAATAACAGTTATCTCTGTTTAAATCATTCAATAGCTTTCCTATTCCAAAATTCCAAAGCTTTCAACATTCCTCCAAAAAAATAACAGGGTCAGGCTCATTATAACTATACCCCACTCCTGTTACCATTTTTTAATTAGTTTTCTGTTACTAAGGTAAACTGTCATGACCAAAGCACTTAAGGAATGAAATGTTTATTTCATGTTCATGTTTCTAGAGGGATAGAATCCACCAGACAGCAAAAGCACAGCATGGTTTAGGAGAAGGATGCTGGCTGGGTTTCCTTACACACATAATAAATTAGTTATAATAAAAACATCTCAGTCTATGTTGACCAAGGTTTTCTGTCCCGCCTGGTCCTGGCAGTCTTTAAGTCCCAAAGAAATCACACAGAGGTCTACATTAATTATGAACTGATTGGCCTAGTATCTCAGGCTCTTCTTATTAACTAATTCTTATAACTTATATTAGCCCATATTTCTTGTCTATGTTAGCCACATGGCTTGGTAACTTTCTTTTTTTTTTGTTTATTTTATTTTATTTTTTTAGTTGTTGCAAAAAAAATTTCCCATTTCCCTCCCCCTCCTCACACACACGGCCCCCTCCCCCCACTTCCC
>NC_022016.1:31537241-31538388 GCF_000317375.1 Microtus ochrogaster
ACCAGCAATGGATGAGTGTGACCCTTACTCCACAACCTCTCCAGCAAAGGCTATCATTGGTGTTTTTGATTTTAGCCATTCTGACAGGTGTAAGATGGTATCTCAAAGTTGTTTTCAAAAAGACAGGGAAGGATACTTCATACTCAAAGGAAAAATCCACCAAGATGGCACCTGAATTCTTAACATCTATATCCCAAACAGTAGGGCACCCACTTTTGTAAAATAAACACTACTACAGCTTAAATCACATACCGACACACACACACAGATAGTGGGAGAGCTCAATACCCCACTCTCCCCAATGGACAGGTCATCCAGTCAAATACTGAAGTTAACAGGTGTTATAAACCAAATGGACCTAACAGATATTTACAGACACAAATGAATATACCTTTTCTCAGAACCTCATGTGACTTTCTCCAGAACTGACCACAGATACAAAGCAAGTCTCAGCAAGTAGAGGAAATTAAAATAACTCCCTGCATTATCAAAGCACCACAGATTAAAGCACCACTAGACATCAACATCAAAAAGCTTATAATCTCATGGAAACTGAACAGCTCCCTACTGAGTGGAAACTGGGTCGAAACAGAAATAAAGAAATTAACGACTCTCTAGAATTCAATGAAAGTGAATACATGGACAGCATACCCAAACTTATGGGGCAGGGTGAAGGAGGGACCAAGAGGGACCTTCACAGCATTAAGTGCCTATATAAAAAAATTTGGAGATATCTGTTGTAGAAAAGTATTTTAAAGCGTGTTATTTTTGTTTATGCTCTGGAACATTTGTTTAATAATGCAAAGATGTGTTTGATTAAATAAAATTCACCTGGTCTGGAGGCTGAGTTAGCTACTAGCTGACAGGAAGTTGTAGGGAGGAACCAGGTGGAAAAGGGTTTAGGAGGGGAGAGGAAAAGCACACTTCTTGGGGGATGTGAGATGAGCTATGTGAGCAGCTTGCTATTCAGCCTCTCTGGGAAGCAGGATCATGACTTCTTCTGTGGGACACAGATTTAGATAAATTCCTTTTGTATCTTTTCAGAGTCAGTGCCTGAGGCAACAGAATTTGCTGGTAGTGGAGGAGTTGGAGTTGCTGACTAGGATAGCCGTAAGTTCAGCAACAATTAAGAGAGAAAACAACAAGC
>NC_022016.1:31538823-31542362 GCF_000317375.1 Microtus ochrogaster
TATTTTAAAAGCTGTACTCCACCAAATTGGAAAATCTAAAAGAAATGGATAATTTTCTTGATAGGTTCCCCTGACCAAAGTTAAATCAAGGTCATATAAACAATTTAAAGAGATCTACAACACCTAGTAAAATAAAAGCAGTCATTAAAAGCCTCCCAACCAAAAACAAACAAAAAACCTCAGGACCAGATTGTTTCAGGGCAGAATTCTACAAGACTTTCAAAAAATACTGAATGGCAATACCTTAAATTATTCCACAAAATAGAAACAGAAGGAGCATTTTTCCAATTCATTTTATGAGGTCACAGTTATGCTGGTATCTAAACCACATAAAGACTCAACATAGAAAGAGAGTTAGAAAGAGAATTAAACATTGATTTCCTCCATGAACAGGTGTGAAAAATTACTTAATAAAATACTTGCAAACCAAACCCAAGAACACACCAAAAAGATCATTCATCCACATAGGCTTCATCCCAAAGATGCAAGGAACACCAATAACTATAACACACCATATAGACAAACTGAAAGAAAAAGAAAAGCATATCTCATTAGATGCAGAAAAGGCTTTTAACAAAAATCCAACACCCATTTATGATAAAAGTTCTGACAAGATTAGGGATAAAGGGGGCATTCCTAGAAATAAGAAAGGCAATTTACAGCAAACCTATAGCCAACATCAAGTTAAATGGAGAGAAACTCAAAGCATTTCCACTAAAATCAGGAACAAGACAAGGTTGTCCATTCTCCCCGTATCTATTTAATATAGTGCTTGAACTTTTAACTAAAGCCATAAAACAACTAAAGACATTAAGGGGGTATAAATTGGAAAAGAAAAAGTCAAAGTATCATTTACAGATAATATGATAGTGTATATAAGTGACCCTAGAAATTCCACCAGGGAACTCCTATAGCTGATAAACACTTTCAGTGAAATGGTTGGAAATAAGTTTAACTAAAAACCTCAGTAGCTCTCCTATATACAAGTAGCAAAGGGGAGTCAAGGTGACATATTTCACAAGAGCTGGAAATAATATCAAATATCTTGGGACAACTATAACCAAGCAAGTTAAAGACATGTATGACAAGATCTTCAAGTCTTTGAAGAAAGAAATTAAAGAAGATATCAGAAGATGAAAATATCTCTCATGCTCATGAATTAGTAGAATTAACAAAGTAAGAATGTCCATCCTACCAAAAGCAATCTACAGACTCAATGTAATCCCTATCAAAGTTCCAAGACAATTCTTAATAGATATGGAAAGGACAATTCTCAACTTCATATGGAAAAGCAAAACACCCAGGATAGCTCAAATAACCCTGAACAATAAAACAACTGCTTGAGGTATCATCATCTCTGATTTCAAGTTGTATTAAAGAGCTATAGTAATAAAAACCACAGGGTTTTGGCATAAATACATACATGTTTATCAATAGAATTGAAGACACAAATGGACACCTAATTTTTTATTAAAAAGTCAAAAAATTCATACTAATAAAAGATAGTATCTTCAACAACTGGTGTTGGTATAACTGGATGCCAGCATGTAGAAAAATGCATATGGAATCATATCTATCACCTTGCCACAAACTCAAATCCAAGTGGATCAAAGATATTAACCCAGTTACACGGAACCTGATAAACAAAAAAAAAAAGTGGGGATAGCCTTGAATGCATTGGCATGGGAGACAATTTTCTGAACAAAACCAGTAGCATAAGCAGTGAGATCAACAGTTAGTAAATGGGACCTCATGAAACTGAAAAACTTGTATAAGGCAAGGGAGACCATCAATTGGACAAAGTGGCAGCCTACAAAATAGGAAAAATTTTCACCTATCCTGTATCTGACAGGAGCTAATATCCAAAATATGAAAAGAATATAAAAAAAAACCAAGTAAACTTAAAATATCAAAAAAAAAAAACCAAGTAAAAATAAAAGTGGGGTATAGATCTAAACAGAGAATTCTCAATAGAGGAACCTTAAATGTCTGAGAAATACTTTGAAACATGTTCAACATCTTTAGCTATCAGCAAAATGCAAATTAAAACTACTTTGAGATTCCATCTTATACCTGTCAGAATGGCTAAGATAAAAGTCAAAAGTGATAGGTCATGCTGGAGAGGAACCCAGACCCAGAAAGACAAATTTGGTATCTATTCACTTATAAGTGAATATTAGCCATTAAGTAAATGATAAGCAAGCTACAGTCTATAGACCCAGAGAGGCTAGGTAAAGAAATAGATTTCGTGGGTGAAAATCCGTGGTACAGACATAGCATTCACAGGATGACAACTGAAAGGTGACTGTGTCTAACCTTAACTGGAAGTTAGAAGTGTTAAAATGTTAGAAATTTCAAAAATGTTGCCACTCTGAATATCTGTGAATGATCACGAAGAGCAGTAGTTTTTGATTTGGGGGTAATAAATGACTTTCAAAATTCTGAAAATAGGCATTATTAATTTGTGATGAAAAGCTTCAGCAATGTCGATGAAAAAAAAAACGTTTTAATGAAAATGGCAGAAAAGGGGAAATGGACACAGAAAATGCTTGCAAACAGGAATCAATTTATTTACTTCCCACTTCCGCCCCCTGGTGGGTGGTAAAGTACTAAGCACTGGGAAAAGCTGGGAATGTGTTTGCACTCTTTATACATTTTAATAAAGTTTTGGGTCATATGGAGATAAGCTAAATGACACATGTCAGTTTTGGAAGCCTGTGAAATTATTTTTGTTTGTTTTTGGTCAAAAATTGTTTTTTAATATGACAAATCTTGTAAATCTGAAGCTAAGCAGGCAAAAAAAAAATTATGACATTTTAACCTCACACTTGCCTTAATACTACAATGAGTACTTATTAGAGTCTGAGCCCCATTACAGACAAATGTGTTGAACATAACACGTCTGGAGATAAGCTATTTACATATCTCAAATCGGTGACAACTGGGACCCTTTAAATGTATGATCAGCAAACAAAATCACAAAGCATATGGATCCATAGTCCTGAGAAAAACTGAATACTGACACAACCTAAGGATTGAGATAGCAGCTGGGCCACAATCCCCGGCAGCACCTCCTTTGTTTTTTTTACTAGAATAATCATGTGCTCCTCCCTCTTCAAAAGATCCATTTTCCTTCTTACTTATGTGTTCTAACCCTTCTCCCAAACACATTTCAGATCTAAGATGTGGTCCAATTATGCTCTTATAATTTTGAATTTATTTTAGATAATCTTCAGGTTTTGGCAACTCACATTTTGTGGAGAATTAAGATGTGTTACGTTTGTTTATGCTGTGGAATATGTATTTAATAATGCCAAGATGCGTTGCATTCTTATATGCTGCGTTTGTTTAACTCCATGAAGTTGTATTACTTTGCCCATCTAAATACTTGATTACTCTAATAAAAAGCTGAGCGGCCAATAGCAAGGCAGGAGAAAGGATAAGTTAGGCAGGCAGGCGGAATAAATAGGAGCAGAGATCTAGAAGGAGCAAGAGAACAAGGAGAGGCGGACGCTAGGGGCCAGCCACCCAGCCACCCA
>NC_022016.1:31542817-31547414 GCF_000317375.1 Microtus ochrogaster
ACCAGGCATTTACAAGTAATAATAAGCATCCACGTATGATTTATTTGGGAGCTGGGTGGTGGGCCCCCAAAAGAGCAAAGAATAAAGAGTAAAAACCAAACAACTACAAACATGCATCATTTTTACATAATAGGCTTTCTCCCGAATCAACAGCCTTCAACTGACAAATCATTTTCTATTAAGAAATGTATCGAAATTCAAAACAATATACTGGAAAAGGAAGTGTTAGGAACTCTGTGATCGAAACTTAACATCTGATTTTTACTTTCTCTTTAAATAAGCCTGACTATTTATTCAGTGCTGTCATAAGCTCTGCTTACTGGCTGCTATCATTTAGAAAGCGTTGTTAAGCAATACCATGAGAAACAACAGGGGTCTACCCACGCCATAGCTCTGCCTCCCGAGTGCTGGGATTAAAGGCGTGAGCCACCACCACCAGGCAACTTTTGATTGGTAGTCACGAAACACAATAGAGTATTTGCAAGTCTCAGTTGCCAGGTCCAACTTCACCAGGTGCTGCCACATCCATTCCCCACAGCGCTTGCGCCCTACCTTGATGGAACTCTAGCAGCCACAAGGCAGAGGCTGAGCTTTTCCTCTCCCATCAGGCTGGCATACACATAAGCCAGCTTCCTAAACATCACTGGGTTAGCCCTGCCATACCATGACTTTTGGAACTGCAAGACCACCCCAAAGACACGCAAAAATCCCCCTTCCCTGAAAGGTCCCCAGCACCTACCTCTCTGTCTGGCATACTTCGGGACTTGATGCAGGAGGAATACGGACCGAGGCTGGCTCTTAGGGTGATGCTAGGCAGACTTCTGGGGGAACTTGGTCAGTTTGGCTCCAAGGTCTCAGCCAAGTTCTCTCGTTCCCCCAGACAGTCTGTAAGAACCGGACCACATGCGCACAGAGTGTATGAGCTGGAGCTAGTCAGTGTAACCCAAGGTATTTCAAGGGAGAACTTCAAGCAGGTATTGAAGGCTGGGGGAACAGTGGACTAGGAAGCACTGAGGAGACCTGGGTGTTTTAGAACAGGGAGACACTCACTGACTGCTGCAGAGAGGTGAGGCTGGGGTCCAGGAAACCTGCTCCGGAAATGCAGGTTCAGCAATGGCATGGAGGCCAAGTGAGCATGGTCTGTGTTTGGTCTCCTCCCTTCCGGAGTAGAAAAAGGCAGGCTGCCCACTTTCCTTCACCCAGCTCCCTCGAATATCCTGAGTGTCCTTTTTAAATATCTACAAGCTGTGTCAGGAGTCTATGAAGCAACATGGCTGTTTAGTTGGTTGGTTTGGGTTTTAGTTTTTTTGTTGTTGTTGTTGTGGCAGTGGTGGTGATGGGTTTTTTTTATTTGTTAGTTTGTTTGTTTTTGTTTTATTTTGTTTTCTTGCTGTTGCTTTTATTTTTGTGGTGGTTCTGGGGATTGAACCTACGACCTTGGTATGCCAGGCTGAGGTTCCATAACTGGAACCCTACATACTCAGCTGACTTTAAAACATAGTTAACATGGATTTTTTTTTTGCCCATTTTAGTAAGAATAATACTATACCCATTAACTTTCCTTCTAAGGCAGAACTAGAAATGCTTCTATTTCAAAGTGGCCTTTGCACCTCTTTCCAAACAAGAAAGTCCTTCACACCTTTAAGGAATGGGTGGAGAACCAGAGGAAAAACAAGGGACTATTGGTACCCTAGCATCACCCCCTGCCATCCTCCCACAAGCCCTTCCATGCCTGGGGACTCAACAAGATTTCTTAGGACCTCGCTCACTGGGCCCTCACCCATCTCCACTGCTCCAGATGCCTGAGCTGCAAGTACGGAGACATAACTCCAGCCCTAGAACTGGCAAAGGGCACGGAAAGTGGCAAAAGGAACTGGCAGAGAGAGTTGATGCTCAAGGCCACTCACACTGGCTCCAAAACCGTCCACTATTGGGTGAGATCCAGACAAGGCTTTCCCCTCGCGGTCAGGGATATATACATCCCACAGCTACTCAGAGGTGGAACTCCGCTGCTCTCTCAACCAAAGGTGAATGAGACAGGCTGGAGTCTAAAAAGGGGGAGCGAGAGCGAAGGACTCTCAAAAGCACCTGGTAGGAGAAGTCTTATGTTCTCCATAGGGAAAAAGAAAGCTCTTCCTAAGCCAAACATAGAACAGCTTCTCACTCATGGAAATACCACCTAGAAACTTGTCTTAGACTTACCTTGTTCCTAAGGTCCTTTGACCTTTTGTGGATCATGGCCCGAAACTCAGTTTAGAAGCATATTTTATCTTTGTCGCTGTCAAGCAAATGAACTTGGCAAGGCCTGGATCTGGCTTGCCTGAGAGTCCATGTTGTTTAACACAGAGTCTCACGTATCCCAGGTTGGCCTTGAACCCCCTTGTAGTTGAAGATAATCATACTTCTAATCCTTCTCCCTCTACACACCCAGTGTGGGTATTACAGGTGTATACTACCAATACAGATTCATTTGGTACTGGTGATGGAAACCAGGGCCTGCTGCATTCTGGGAAAGTATCCTACTAACTAAACCACACCCACGGCCTATGAGATTCCATAACTTGATTAGTAAAATCAACACATCTTTCATGGGGTAGGATAATTCAGGGTGGCACAGAGTGTCCGGCAGCCGGTAAATAAAAGCTTGTTGGCATGAAGAACACTAGAAAAAGCAATGACAACTGCCTTAGGTTCTCCCCACACCCACACAGGGCATGATCTGGTACATGCCCTAAAATTGTCCCACTCAAGCAATAACCTCCCTACTTTCTATGCCCAGGTAAATTGAAATATTTTTGGTATAGACAGCCTCTACAGCTACTAATAAACTCGAGTTAGCCTTTGAGACTTTGTTCCCGTTAAAGCACAATGATTCTGGGTGCCTAGGGGCTGGTGGGAGCAAGAGCTGTGAATGAATTAGGTAACGCTGCCCTCTCTAGGAAATTACCTGCTACAATGATCTCGTCTTCGATTTTTCTGGCACAGCGTGTTATCCCAAAAGATGACAAGTACTTTAGAAATGGAGGAAACGATTTATTTATTGTCATCCTCGCCCCTGGGCGGGCACACGCAGCCCCTACCATGGTAGGCCTGGGGAGGTCAGAGAACAAGTAGCAGCTGAGTGATGGTTCACTCCTTGCACTGTGCATTCAGGGGATCCGACTCAGGCTGTCAGGCTTGTGGACGGCGCTGAGCTGTCTTGCTGGCAATGTTTGCCTTACTGATCAGTGAGAGCAGCCACGTAACTTCAAGACCTCTCAAGACGGCTAGCAGTTTCTACCACTAACTTAGTTTGATCTGTACTTGGTCCCACCGTGTAGCTAATGAAACAAGCCAGATGATTTTTGCTTTGGTGTAGATGGTAGTATCCAGGCACAGGTGACAGTAAAGATGGAAATGCCCTCATTGAAAGATGAACCACCTTAAGTATGGATTTTTATTGAACAATGGGTGGGTGGATTGATGGCTCCTAGGAGGTCTTGGGTGTGCTAGTCAAGTGGTCTATCACTGAGCCACTTCCGTGAGTACCTGTCATAACCTAGTCTCCACCATTGTTTCTATTTGATGAGTTTTCCTTAAATTATTTCCTTGTACATTTCCTTTTAAATAATTCTTATAACAAATAATAAGTGTGATAGTTTTTATTGAACATGCTCTTAGGCCGTCAGAAAACTTAGATGTCTCTGAAATCTGTAGTTTCAAAACCAAAGAATTAAAAGTTATTTACTCAGTGATTTGCTGTTTCTCAACCAAAGGTGCCTCAGTGGTCACCTCATCAACCATGGGCTCCTCATTCCCACTGATGGGCTGCTCACCCAGCTCCTGGGGAGGAAGGAAGGTTGGATCCTCTGGCGGAATTAAGTCTGGCTCCTCGGGCAGAAAGAAGGCTGACTTCTCTGGCAGAAGGAAAGCTGTTTCTTCCTCGTTTAAGGGTGTTTGAGAAGAATCTGCAGAATAATCCATAGGTTTCAATTTTGGCTTTTTTGTGCTGGGTTGTTTCAAGTCTGAAGTTGTGTTGGCAGAGTACGTGCTGCTGTCGGCACTCCTGGAGTAAGATGTATCCGATATGCCTTCCGACGGGTGGAAGTAAGACAGAGTCGCCAGCTCCGGGTTGACAGAGTATTGACTGCCAAAGCTTTTGTCACTAGAAAGGGGAGAACACACATCAGGAGTCGTCTTTAGACACGCATACTTGCAACTCAAATCCGAGCAGTTAACTAGAGATGGATGTGGCCAATGTATTAGCTAAGGAATGCCGAAAGTCCAGCTTTTCTTCCATTGTAGTTGTATTGTACTCAGTCCTTGTGTAAACGAACCACGAACGCCTGGTGTATGCAGCCTGTCTCAAACTTCAATATTAGAATTTAAAAGCCAACATTAAAGGTTGCTTTAATTAATAAAGGCTTAACAAGAAGCATAAAATGAGCTGAATTAGGGAAATAAACATTTAGTATTACAGGTTTAATGTGTCGGAGAAGTAACTCATCAAAGCACCATAGTCAAAGAATAAAATTAATGATAATGTTGAAGATTAAAAAGTAATTCTGTGGAGCTTTAATTTATGATACTGTCCAAAGAAGGTTGTAAAGCGTTCAGG
>NC_022016.1:31547659-31562778 GCF_000317375.1 Microtus ochrogaster
TTCTTTTTCTTTATTATTCTTTCATACAACACATCCCAGTGCAGTCTCCCCCCACTCCACCCCACCCAGTTCTCCCCACCTCCCCTTTCCCTCAGATCCACTGTCCCTTTTCCCTTCAGAAAAGAACAGGTCTCCCAGGGACAGCAACTAACCATGGCATAACACGTTACAACAAATCTAGGTGTAAACCCTCCTATCAAGACTGGATGAAGCAACCCAGTAGGAGGAAGAGGATCCCAAGAACAGACAAAAGAGTCAGGGACACCCATGTCTCACTGTTAGGAGTCATATTTTTGTAAGAAAAGAGAAATGATTATTTAAGACAAATATCTAGGCCTCAAGGTGTGATTTTATGTTTCTTTCAAGGTCTTAAGCAAGGCTATAAAAATTTTAAATGTTAAATCCCAAGCAAATGAGTTAATTTAGAAGAGAATAAATGGCGTTTGTACTCCAGGGTTATTTGGTAGGGATGTAGAGCCAGGAAGCATTGTCTGAAGTCTGTATGTCCTTTCTAATCAACTGTGAGTCAATTTATGACTATTTAAAATACTGGGGGTAAAAACAGTAAGACATTTCCTGAAATAGGGCCCATTTTTAGGATGCATAGAGGAAGTGGATTCGAGCTGAATGTCTTATACATTACTGAGGAGGATCCATATTCCTACCAACCCACTAAAGGTTGGAGGGAGGACAGCATGACACCATGGACCAGTAAACTGCTAAGGCCAGGGGCTTACCTTAGTTTTCTCAATTTGTGCAGCGTGACAAAACAAAATATCAAGAGGGGAATTAAGAGGATAAGGGTCATCAGTGAGATCCCCAGCATTAATTTGAGCTTGGCCTCCTCTATCTTGGACAGCTTGTCTTTGCTGGTAGTGTTCAAATCAGAGCCTGGGAGGAGAGAAAGGAAACACAATGGAAAATTGAGCATTGTGCATGTTTTCCTTGAGGAATAAGGATGACAAAAATCTGTCTGCAACATTCTCAGCTCACTTTTTTTTTTTTTACCCCAGACAATGGCAAAGAGAAGGCCACTCTATTTCCATCCACATACACAGATTTTTTTTCTCTAGTCCTCATAGCAATCTTGGAGGAACTGTATTCTTTAATCCCAAGACCCTTGCCTGATCACAGTTGCAGGTGGTGCAGACACCACAAAATTTAAAACATTGCCTTTTAATACAACTTTCATTCAAGGTAGGAGTTTGGTTCTTCATGCTTAAGTCGGGAGGCTCACAGCCACCTGTAACTTCAGCTCCAGGGGACCTGACACCCTCTTCTGGTCTCCACAAGCACCTGCACACATATGGTACACACACAAACACACACACACACATACACTAAATCTTAACATAAAAAATGAATGGGATAAGGACAGTCTGTACTTTTTTTGTGTGTGTGGTTTTTTCGAGACAGGGTTTCTCTGTGGCTTTGGAGCCTGTCCTGGAACTAGCTCTTTAGACCAGGCTGGTCTCGAACTCACAGTGATCCGCCTGTCTCTGCCTCCCGAGTGCTGGGATTAAAGGCGTGCGCCACCATGGCCCGGCCACTCTGTACTTTTGTTATTGTTTTCTTTACATTTAAAACTTTAAAGTAAAGCCCATTTTTAAAAGACTATGTATTGTATGTATTATTCACTTACCTATCTTAATCTGTTTCAACATTGTAAGTCAGAAGACAAATAGATGATAATGATAATGGTAAAGGGGCAACAAGAATACTTGAGAAGCATAATTTGTCTAATGGAGTCAATGTTCCTTTGATGTGGCATTAACCATCTCCAGTCTCCCACATACACTCACTACCCTTTGCTATGAGAAATTGTTTCACAATGCAACCACTAAAATTCAGGTTATATTTATGTATTTGTTAATTGAAGTACTTTGTTCTTACTTGGAATTGCTTGATAGAGTTGATCTTTATCATCCATGTTCATGGGGGTTTCATTTATAACTGTTAAAGACAATATGTTGATGTTATAAGTAACATTCACTCACTATTAAAATTTTTGCAAGTGTGTAAAAGTGTGTGCATAATATGTGAAGGCTGTTATTATTCAAGTAGTATTGTTTTGTAAAGGGAACATCTCTATAACTTACGTTCAAAAGAGCTTATCTAATACACTCCTATTTCCTGTAAGGTTCATCATAGTATTTAGTATATATTAAATACTTGGTGTTTATTTAACATAGTATTTATTAACAAACCATTTAATACTATACTTAGGGGCCATTTCAAAATATGATTGTCAGGCACCTGTCAGGCAACTAAAAATATTTGAAACTGTGCCAATATCAACAAATGATCTTAAAGGTTCTACAAATATTGATTTTAGGTTAACAGAAACCTTAGTCTTGAGTAGATAATATTTATTGTAAATACACAATATATAAATAATAATTGAGTGAATATGATGAATATTTCATTTTATAATGTACATATATGACACCTACATTCCATAATGTCCTTCTGTATCTGTGCAGAATACATGCATGCATAGATGGATCTTTGTATTGGATTGAGCATGTGTGCTTGTGTCATCATGCTACACACATTATCTTCACGCACAAATATACATTGATACTTTACACTTTTATGTGCGTTGCTTAGATGTGCATGTCTGTGTGTTTTTGCCCATGCTGTTCCAAACATGGAGGGACCACATTGGGTAAAAGCCTTGCTAAAGATGCTGCATCATGCACTTAGGTGAATGGTTTTTGATCTGGGCTCATCTGTCTCTGGAGTGAAAGCTATAACATAGGAATGTCAAGATAGTTAATACAAGGACAAGAACACTAACGTCATTATAACAGCAAGTGTCCTCTCTGATTTTAAGATACGCTCTGGACTCTAACATTTGTAGGAGGATATACATCTGGGTGCAGAAGAATCAGAACTGCAACTTCATCATTTCTCTGCATATTACAGTTGTTATTGCAAGGGGCAGTAAACATGAACTTATTAATTATTGCTAGAAATATTTAGAACGGTCTTGTGTTTCTATATAAAATGTTAGAAAAATAACATCGATATAAATGTTAGAAACATTTCCCCAGCCACCTAACTGCATGAATTTACCTTTAGCTAGCATTGTCCAAAATGCAGGCACATTGGGGGTTGATGCTGTTTAAAGAGATAACAAGGGTAATGCGTGAGAATCTATTGTCTACAAATACGTACTCCCTCAAAAACCATAGGAGAATTATCCTGGGTTGTCATAGCTTCACAAATATTTTATAAGGAACAGTGGTCTGATCTTGGGAAGAAAATAAAATCATGATTATTAAGTTTGTAGCCTCCCATTCCCAAGACCCTCCCTCAAATAATCTTAGGAAACATTAATTGTTGTGACCAGAGATACATTTATTCCTTAATCAAGTAGAAAAATTTACATTGTCATCAAAAATGTTAAAACATACCCCATATATACCATATAATTATCCTAGTTAGATATAAGAATTTATAATTGTATTATATATATAAAACACAAATATATGTAGTCCCATGGTTTGTCAGGGACCTCTGAAAAGGGACTCTTACGTATTTGCCACTTAAAAGACTCCAGGATGACTCTAAATGAGAGTAGTATGGATTCTTTAGGAATGCTAGCCACTTATGTCTTGTTCAGAGCAGTGAAAACTAATTGCATAAGTCATATAACAATATGCTCCAGATATCAATATAGTGTAGTAGGTTTAATACTTTGTATATGTTTACGAGGGGGTTCATTAGGTTTTTCTTCTTCTTCACTGATGGATTTTTCTGACGATGTTTCCGTTGTCTTGATGAGTTTGTCTAGGAAAAGAGATAAAGCATTTTCAGCATATTAAAACACTGACCAAATACTGGGGTTTCCACGCTTTAAGACTAAAAATGGAACAAAGACAAGGAGAGAACAAAGGAAGAGAATATCATTTTTATCAGAAATGAAGAGTAGGAAGGAAGACACCAGAAAATAGTGTTTCGTGGTTACGGAGTATCTGAAATAGGACCAATATGTCTGTGCTCCATGAAAGAGAGATAAAGCATAGAACCCAGCCCTTTAGAGGCAATGGTGAGCTATTGGCTAAGCTAGCTGGCTTGGGCAGGCTCCCTACACAGGCCTTAGTATAGATCTCAGCTTATGGTGTGTCCATGTGGTCCTACCACTGAGTGCTTGGGCTGTATTAGTTAACTTAACAAATAGTAGCATAAGGTCCATATGGGACACCACCCCACCAAAGGGGGATTCCAAGGAGGGGCAGAATTAATCCACAGAGTCCACAAATCCCTCACAGGTATTTGTTACTAACAAAGAATAGAAAAGGGAATGTATTTCTGAAAGAAACATTCAGACAGAACTCAAAACAGGTGAATAATCCAAGCTACAATGCAACCATCTATCCTAAGAACATCCAGGTGCCTCAGTTTATCCCCACTGTCCACGGAGCAGTAGTAACAATGCTCAAGCAATTTATTGTTAGTGAAAGCTATCCTGGGGCTCACCGTTTATTTGATAGGCTAGTTCTTCTGGAATGTTCCAACAAGGCCCATATGTAGAAAGCACAAAGTTTTTTCTACCCAACTTTGTTGACCATCCTTTAGTTGTGGGGTTTTGGAATCTCTCGCTTGGGTACTATGGTCTTCAGTAACCCATTGTGTAGGCAATTTGAGGTGTCTGGGATGCTCCAGAGTCAACAACTGTAACTTATCCCACACCACTCAAGACGTTTGCTCTACACAAGCAAGATACGCCTGGTGGTTTACCTAAATTTGCCCTAAATGTGTGACTGCCATACTACTTGGAAATGCTCAAATGCTTCATCATTGTCAAGGAAATTTATTAGTAATTTATGAGTCTGCCCCAGTATTAAAATTGCCATAGCCAGAAAGAGTCACCTTTGCTGCTATTTCACACCATTCAAAGTATAAAAGAGAAAATAATCCCACAAATATGGGTCTACTAAAGATGAGTAGCAGCCTGGAATCCTAAATTCAGTTAATGTTTCTTTCCATGTAAACAGGGGAACGGGAGGTTTGGAAATGAGAGACCGTCTGCCTCTTCTGGAATGTTCACTGTGATGGTGGTCATGGGGCGTCACAGAAAATGGTGTGAAAGAAAACATAGGAAAAAAACAAACCAGGAGATGCCATAACTCTGCTGGCTTCCAGAAGCACAAAATGGGCTCCAGAGGGGCACCCTGAGGCCTAATCCCCTTCCCCGGTGCTGTTCTGGGACCTTGTCCTAAGGTCTTTGCACGTGGAGTAGCGACAGTGCATTCAGTACTTACAGTTCTTCAGCGCGAACTTCAGGTTCATGGTGGTGCTCACAGATATTTCAGAGTCTGTGCCATTGGAGTTTCGTGTGGTGAACACATCTACAAACAGAAAATCAGAAGTCTTTAGCAATCACCAATTGTCCATTTTATTTTTTTCTTCGTAGTATCAATTGACTAATGAAAAAAAATAATTATAAAAAAAAGGATGAGACTTTTTCTTTTTCAAAGAAAGTGGAGCAAGGAGCAAGCTGAAAATTCATAAGGAAAAAAGTCAAACTAATTTTCTTATGATAAACAACATTGAGAAACAATTATTGAGGACATTCATGGGACATATGTATATAAGATATCAAAATCAATTTGTGAGGGAAAAATGTCACTAAATCTTAACCCTAGTACTTCAGAAAATGAGACAGGAGTAGAGATAGGTTTGCTGAGAATATAATTAAGACTGGAGGAGGGTGTGCTCCCAAATGGGTTTGACTAATGTTACTGTACAAGAGGGAAGACTGCACACAGAAACAGGAAGGATATTACGTGAAGAGGGGGAGAGCACAAACAGGCTTCCACAAGTGAAAGCAAACCCGACCCACCACAGCTGAGGGAAGCAGGAAAGGTTCTCGGCCTTTGCTTTGGATGGAGCCCTGACTTGATTGGTTCTTCTATGCTTTTAGACTTCCAGCCCCTAGAGCTATAGGAAAATAGTGTTCTATTGTTCTTATGCTCCTAATTTGTGGCATTTTGTTTCAGCAGCCTTAAGAAATGGATCCACACCTCAAAATAAGTTTTGGCTAGTTACCATCAAATTAGATTAGTTTTTACTAAAGCGAGTATCCCAATGCCGTGATGGACCACAGTAGACAGAATTAGTAGCAAAGATAGTCTTATGCAATTTTGTAATGTCTCACACGAAAAGTTGTAAGAAATAAGGCTCTAATTTTACACACCGAAGTGTCTACAAAGTAAATTAGAGTTTCAAAACTGGGAAATGAAATGATGACAAGAGATTAAAAGACAGGACTAAGAAAAACCAAACCCATGTAATCAGAACTTTAAAAACTTACATTGTTTCACATCTTTAAAGTATTTTTCATTTTTCTCGTTAGCAGAAATGTCACCTTCATTTTCTTTTAGTTTGTGTATGACAGGATTAGATTCTGCATTTTTGTCATCTTCATGTCCAGGGTCATTGTTGCTCAGATTTTCATCATCTGAGTAATACTGTTCTTCATCTGATGGCGTATCGTCAAGGTCCTCTGATACAAAAGACAGGACACACCATGGGACAAATGAGATTTAAAAGTTAAATTATAGTACACCTCCAACTTTCAATCCTCCTGCATTTTCTGACTTTCTATAATTGAGGATCAACCTTCTGATTAGCTAATTTGCTAATTTTAAAGTTTTGTGTTTTTTTTTTACTTACGTCCTGCACTGAGCTGTAGATTGCTTATGTCTGGGAGAAAAACCTCAAATAAAAAGATAAACAATAAAAAATACATTGGGAAATAGATGTGATTGATCTAGCAATCTACTACTGTCTCCTCAGGGCTTCCTTCTCGTGGCCCAGGAGGCCCAAAGACTCAGTAGGACATTATGACATCACTGGGAAACAGAATGCCAGAGAAATGCCCAGAGCTTTGTGGTTCCATATTATGACCATTTCATTCTTGGTGTCAAGATGGTTTTAGTTTAAAAAAAAATAAACTTTTTTCTTTGAAAGGTAACAAATGTGTTTTTACAAAATAATTTTAGTTATTGGTCCATGAATTGTAATTCATCAGTCTTGTTGATAGTGACATAAAAACTTTAAGAACTTAAGGTTTGTTTCTAATGACATCATACGCTTCGGAGAGCTGCAATCTGCTAAAAACAAAGCAAAACAACAACAAATAAAATAAAATAAAAGCCTCATCAGGGAAAGCAAAACTCAAATCTTAATCCAAATACCCTATAAGTTCTCATTCATAAACTATTTGACTAAAATTCTTTAAGAAAAATTTTGTGAAATATCTTTTTATTTTAAGAATTATTTTCTTTATAAGATATGCTTGTTTTGTTTAATACATTTTTCTTCAAAGCCATCCAACTTCTACTTCAAATTTTAATGGAGAAAATTATCTAATACTTAACAGTTAAAAAGTTGCTCCAGCATGAATAGTCTTGTCATGGATCACTTATGTAAAAACAATGAATGAACAATAAAGACAGAGAACTGATTGATAGTTCTACCTAACTATGAGGGATGCTAGTTTTAATTATTATTGATGGTAACCCCTCCACATCAGATGATATCCATACTTACAACATAAACATCAGGAAAAACAGCCTAATGCCGCAGGACTTTATGTTTGTCTTCAGTGAGGGGGAGGTCGTAAGTGAAGTAAAACCTGTGGTCCTTCGCTGACGGTGCCTGGCGACATGGTAGAGTCTTCACCCGATATTGAGAAGGAACACCCAGTGGCACAGCCAGCACCCACACAGGACCTATGAAGGACCACCCAGAGGTATGATCAGCATTTGCGACCTGACTGACCCATGAAGGTTATATTTCAAACATTTATTCCATTGAAGTCCAATACAGTGAAATGGCCTACAGAAAGCTTGCTCAATCAACTGGCTTAGAAAACACTTGCTATAAGGCCTTTCTTTAGATCAACAAGTCCAACATGTCAATGGTGGTCTAAAGACTAGAAACAAACTCCAGCAAGCAACCCTTTTCAAATGTTGGGAAAATGCCCCCCCCACACACAACAAACTAGTGTGATAAGAGCATTTGCACATAGACTAGCGTGCTTGCACGCAGTCTAAGAATGCTCAGCAAGAATGGAGATTAGTAGCCAGGCGGTGGTGGTGCGCGCCTTTAATCCTAGCACTTGGGAGGATCTCTGTGAGTTCAAGGCCATCCTTGTCTACAGAGCAAGTTCCAGGACAGGCTCCAAAACTACAGAGAAATCCTGTCTCGGAAAAAAAAAAAAAAGAATAGAGCTGAGTATGTTACTTTGTCAGGTTGGCTTTCTATTGGGTTTTTCAGAGCTTTTGTGTGCATGTTGTGTGCTGGCATCTGTGTGCACATGCATTGCAGGCATCCAGAGGTTAGCCTGGATGTCATCCTCAGAAACACTGCATGCCCTTTCTCTCTCCTAGCTCTTCCATCCTCTCACTCCTCAACCTCTCCTTCTTTCTGCTCATCTGTCTTCTTCCGCCCTTGTCTCTCCCCTCCTCCTTTCTGCTCTTTCTCTCTTTCCTGTGCCCCTCCCATCTCTATCTCTTTCCCCTCTCTTCCTCTCCTACCTTCCTTCTATCCTTTTATCTCTCACTCTCCTTTCTTCTGTCTTCTGT
Organism: Microtus ochrogaster; assembly: GCF_000317375.1. Classification (NCBI taxonomy): domain Eukaryota; kingdom Metazoa; phylum Chordata; class Mammalia; order Rodentia; family Cricetidae; genus Microtus; species Microtus ochrogaster. The sequence goes on from NC_022016.1 coordinate 31,556,260, forward strand.
ATCTCTTCCCTCTATCTCCTCACCCTCTCTCCCTCATCTTTTCTCTTCATTCTCTCGTTCTGTCTTCTCTCTCTATTCTTGCCTCTTTCCTGTCTGTCCCCTTTCTCCCTCTGCACTCCCCCTTCCCTTTCTCTGCTCTTTCTCCTCTTCCATTTCTTCCTCTTTTCCCCCTCTCCTCTCTCCTTCTTCCTCTCTCCTCTCTCCCATCTCTTTCCTTTCTCTCTTCTATTTCCTCTTATTCCCCCTTTCTCCCATTTCTCCCGACTCTCTTCTCTCTTCCTTACATTCCACTTCCCCCTTCTCTGTCTCCTAACTCTCCTTCCTCTTCTCTCCCACTTTGCTCTCTGCCTTGTCTCCCTCTCTGTATCATCTCTTCCCTGTCTCTCCTCTCTATCTTTCCTTCTCACTCCCTCCTCATCACATTCTCATCTTTTCTCCCTTTTCTCCTTCCCCTCTGTCTCCTTTGTCTCCACTCTCTTCTCTCTTTCCCCATTTATCTTCGCTCTCTACCTTTTTCTCTCTTCCCTCCCTCCTCCTCTTATGCATACCTCATCTCTCCCTGCCCTCTTCTCTGTAGTCCCCCCTCCCTTTAATCCTCCCTCTTGCCTCTACTTTCTCTCCCTTATCTCACATCTTCGTCCTCTCCACTTTCCTCTCTAGCTCCTCACTCGCTCCCATCTCTCCCCTCATATTTTCTTTTCACTCTCTCATTATTGTTCCCTCTCTCTCACACACTCTCTCCTCAATCCCCCATTTTCCTCTTTCTCTCCTACTCCATTCTCCTGCCTCCCACCCTTCTTTCACCTCTCACTGTGTTCCCTATTACCTTTCTCTGCCCTTACCCTCAACCCTTCTCTCCTCATCTCTTGTTTCAACTGTCTCTCACTTACATCTCATGCTTCCCTTTCTCTTCTCCTGTTTCTGTTTCCTTTCCTGTATCTCTCCTCTCTTTCTCCCCTCTTTCCCTCTCCTATATCACCCCTCTTGTTTCCCCTCTCTTGCTGCTATTCTATCTCCTCTCCCTCTCTTTCATCTCCCTCCCTCTCTCTCTCTCTCTCTCTCTCTCTCTCTCTCTCTCTCTCCTCTATCTAATGTGCATTAATAACATAGCAGAAGGATATACTTGTACAGATCTGCAAATACCTGAGGTAGAACATCAGGTCACATTTTTTTGAATAGTGTAGTTCCCTGGAATATTCAAGTACACAGTGTAAATAGAGATTATGGTACAGCAACAATAATGACAAAGAAAGAGAGGGGAGAGAGAAGAGACGGGACAGGAGCACGAGGAAGCTCACAGAAGAGAGAAAGAAGAGAGATGGGACACAGAGAGGTGATGGTGAGAGGAGAGTGATGTGGGAGAAGGGATAGAGAGAGGAGATGGGGACAGAGAGGTGTAAATAGATTTTTCTTTGGGCTGCCAGCTCATAAGAAACGACACAAAGACTTATTAATTATGAAAACTCAGCCTCTAACTTAGACTTGTCTCATTAGCTTTTATAACTTAAATTAATTCATTTATATACACCTATGTGTTGCCATGTGACTAACAGCTTTTACTTTTCCTCCTGCACATCTATCTGCTCCCTCTGTCTCCATTGATGTCTCCTCCTTTCTTCTTCTCAGAGCTCTCTGTCCCCAGAAGTCCAACCTAACCTATTTCTGCTCACCTAATTGCCATAGGCTCTTTATGAAACAAATCACAGTGACACATATTCATAGAATGTAAAGGAATAATCCACAATAGAGGAATGAGAGAGATAAGATGGAAAAGAAGGGAAAAAGAGAAGGGGAGATAGACAAATGAGAGAGAAGAAAGAGAAAACGAGAGACAGAGAAAATACAGGGAGAGTATGAGAGGAAAGAGGGATGAGAGATGAAGTCAAGAAAGAGAAGAAAGGAGTTAGGAAGAAGAGAAAGGAAAGTGAAGAGACAATAAGACCAGGCAGATGGAAGGGAGTGAAAGGGGAAAGAGAGAGAGAGACAGACAGAGACAGAGAGAGGAAAGACCAACGAGAGGTGAGGGATCATGTTGAGGGAGTATAGAGAAAAACGTGAGGCAGAGGGGGAGAAAGTGGAGAGGAGAGAGTCACCAGGGAGAGCAACAGATGAAAGAAAGGATGGACAGTTATGAGAGAAATGAAGAGAAGTGAGAGAGATGAGAGAAGAGTGTGGGAGAGATGGAGAGAAAGAGGTAATAGAGGTGAGGGTGGAGAGAGGGAAGACAATGGAAGGAGAGAGAGAGCAAAGACATAGAGGACAGAGGGTAGAGAGAGAAGAGAAAGACAGGGAGCGAGGCACTTCCAGCATTCTAAACTGTAGGAGCCTAGAATCTGGGTACAGGAAGTCAATGTTCAGCTTCTAGGGACTGGCAGTTTGTCTTAAGTAAAAAAGTGCAAGGCAGGTTGAGTGTATAGTTAAAACCAAGTATGGCTAAGATAACAATTAAATGATGGAGACTTGAGTTGTTGCAACAGTGGAAAATACAGTTAACATTTCCCCAATCTCAGAAACAAACTATAAAGTAAGAAATGCTTCTAAGGAAATAGTAAAGGATATTATCAAGAATGGCCACAGACTATTCAAGTTGTACATAAGCAGGGCACAGCAGCTCTTAGTCTTTCAAAGGTATGAATACTCCTAACTTTAAAATGGTTAGCTGACAAATCTGTGAAGGTAAAACAATGGCATTTGACATCAGAAAAATTACAGACACTAGAACAGCTGGTACAAGAGCAGTTAAATGATCAACATACTGAAGAGTTGACCATTCCTTGAAATTTTCCTACATTTGTTTTAAAAATAGCAGGAAAATGGAGAATGTTTACATATTTAAGAGCCAAAACTAAGGTGGTCCAGCCAATGGGCTAGAATTCCCTTGCATACTTTATTATCTAAGGGATGGTCTATTATAATGATTTATTTAAAAAATTGCTTCCTTTTTTTACTATAACTATACAAGAACAGGACAGAGGAAAGTTTGCCTTCACAGTTACTACTTATAATAAATTCCCAGCCTGTTAAAAGATGACATTAGAATATTCTTCCACAAGGAATGTTAAATAGCCCCACCTTTTGTCAATATTTTATACAACACCAACATCCATTATAACTAATTTGTAAGCCGGGCAGTGGTGGCGCACGCCTTTAATCCCAGCACTTGGGAGGCAGAAGCAGGCCAATCTCTATGAGTTCAAGGCCAGCCTGGTCTACAAGAGCTAGTTCCAGGACAGCTAGGACGGTTACACAGAGAAACCCTGTCTTGAAAAACGATAATAATAATAATAACAACAACAACAACTAATTTGTAAACAGTTCCCTGAATCTATAATTTACCATTATATGGATGATATCTTACTGGCTGATCCAGACTCAGATACATTAGAAAAAATATTTGAAGAGGTAAAGAAAAATTTACCTTGCTAGCGATTACAAATTGCTCCTGAAAAAAAAAACACAGAGGAGAGTCTATTAATTATTTAGGATATAAGATAGGTTTTCAGAAAAATCAACAATCAAAAGTACAAATCAAGAGCTCAATTATGAACTCTTAATGATTTTCAAAAATTTCTGGGAGATAGTAACTTGCTATGTCCTACAATTGGAGTAACAACTCAAGAACTAAGTAATTTATTTCAAACCTTACAAAAGGATGTAAACAGTCAAAGAAAATTATCAGCTGGGTCTGAGAGAGAATTGGCTCTGCAGTGTAGAAATTAAAGGATGCACATGTGGTTCACTTAGATACAAAGCTTGATTGTATTTTAGTTATTTATTTATTGCTTGATTGTATTTTAGTTATTTTGCCATATACTCATTCTCCCACAGGAATTCTTATGCAGAGAGAAGATAATATCCTAGAATGAATATTTTGCCACACAAACAGGCTGCTGTTTTTTTCTTGTTGACCATGTCCTTTGCTTTACAGAAGCTTCTCAGTTTCAGGAGGTCCCATTTATTAATTGTTGCTCTTAGTGTCTGTGCTACTGGGGTTATATTTGGGAAGTGGTCTCCCGTGCCAATGTATTCAAGTGTACTTCCCACTTTCTTTTCTGTGAGGTTCAGTGTGGTTGGTTTTATGTTGAGATCTTTGATCCATTTGGACTTAAGTTTTGTGCATAGCAATAGATATGGATCTATTTTCATTCTTCTAATGTTAATATCCAATTACACCAACATCATTTGTTGAAAATGCTTCCTTTTTCCCATTTTCCTGTCAGCAAGGCAGACTTACAACTTGGATTAGAAAGATAGCTTACAAACTTTTAATAAAACATCCAATGGTTTAAAAACCTTATTTTAAATGTCCTATGGGAGACCTTGGGTCACTAAATAAAATTCTTAAAGGGAACAGTGATCCAAATTCCAGTAGACAACTTATAGAAGCTGCCAGACAGGTACTTACCCAGGTAGAGTATGCTATACAGAAACAGCAAAAACATTATATTAATTATGATGAGCCTTGACAAGCATGTATATTACCTACAAAACTTACTCCTACAGCAGTGTTAGGGCAAGTGGCCGGCTTCTATGGCTGCACCTTCCTGTTTCACCAATTAAGGTATTAAGCCCTTATTTTGAAGTAGCAACTTGCTTTAACACAAACACATAAAAGAAATAAAATCTAAGAGATATTTTGGCAGAGAACCAACTATGATAAATGCTCCTTATACTAAACAACAGATTGATTGGTTATTTCAAAATAGTAATTCTTGAGCAATTGTGTTTGCTCAGTTTAAAGGCCAGATAAACAATCTTTTCCCAGCTGATCTGTTGCTACAGTTTGCACAAATATATTCCTTTATTTTTTCTAAAGTTGTAGCAAAAGATCCCTAAAAAGATGTTGTGCTAAATTTTACAGCTGGTTCTTCCAATAAAAGAGCAGCATATGTTGTTAATGGTAAAAAGAAATTGTGGAGCATGGCCATGGCTCCTTGAAAACAACTTAAAAGGATAAAAACAAAAAAATTAAAAATTTCTACATAATGCCTTAAGTTATACACCTTTAATGGATACCCACGAGCAATCTGCTGCAGACAGATTTTGGCATGATGACACCAAGGTGACCTTTGCTAAGGCAAGGTAAAAAAAACAAAACAAACAAAACCCTTTCACTGGATTTTGGAAAAGACCTGACCCTGTATCAATTGGGGTTAAGAATATGCTAATGTTTTTTTCACAGGAAAAAAATAAAGCTGTATGAGATGACTGTATATCCAACAGAGAAATGCCAGCCCTGATGATATCGTAGCCGCTGATGACCCCACAGGAGAAGCAGAAAGAGGTTCCTGAATCCATGATCCTGACTTCCTCATCCCACCGTGCTGCAGGCTGATGAATGGGGTACCTGAACCAAGGATCCTGACAACAGTTTGCTGCAGTCTGACAAGGGAAAGAAGATTGTGGCGATGACTGGTGATTTCCAGCCTCTTGATGGACTTGCTACACAGACTTCCAGACCTAGTAAGTCCTGTTTACCTTGAAGCCTGACCAGAAACACAAACTGAACAGTTGATTGTTTTAATCTGTGAGACAGAAAACTCATTTTGCCGGTATGGTATTCAATCTGCTGTTGAAATATACAGAGAGCCTGAGAACTGAGACCTCAGTTTTCCCAAGGGGAAAAAAGATCTTGGTTACAAGCAGTGACTGAAGCCCCTCTTCAAACATGGAGGGTTTTTTGCTGCTCCTCAGAGACTGGGACAGTTACTTAAAAGCAGCAATGTGGCTGGCTGGACTCTGACTCATCAGAGAAACCTTTCCTGTTTGACAAATTGTGTGTTTGTTGTTAATTTCCACTCTAGAATTATGGTATTGACCAGTTAATGTTTGTAACTGCTTTGGTTCACCATAAGACATTAAGAAAAAATTTGACATTCCTTATGAGTGCTTAAATTTGACATGTTTGATGAAATATTTAGATGCTGATACAACTAAAAATTGTTAAGGAATACTCTAGACCAATTAAAAAGTGCATTCCCAACCCTGGGGATCCTCCTCTCCTTTAATTAGGAGACTGTAGTCATTAGGAAGGTGATTATTCACAAAACGTTATCTACGTGCAGATGAGCTCTCTCCACAAAAAATTGGCTCAGAGACACAGAGCCCGGAGGTACTTCCTCCCTTAACCCTTTGCTTAAAGAGATCGGCAGTCATAGACGGGCTAGATCTTTTTCTTCCCAGGCACCTAAGACATGGATATGAATAATTAGAATACATGTACCAAAGACAGGTAAGTCTGGGAAATGGGAAAGTGTTCACCTAAGACAAACACGATCATCTGTCCTGTTGCAGAAGCACAGGCTTTATTAAAATAAAAAGGGAGGGCCCAAAGTGTGAGCTTATTTCCACATGTCTGAGGGTCAGAGACTTGGAGATTGCTCCAAGTGACTGACAAGCTTAGTTGTCCGTCCCAACACAGGATGTGATTACTTAATTCTTTGACATTAAGATAGTCCATATGAGTAGGTCCATGCCATCCTGACAGATATGAAAGTGTCAACTGCCGGGCGATGGTGG
>NC_022016.1:31562999-31574237 GCF_000317375.1 Microtus ochrogaster
AAGAATCCCAAACAACCTCAGAAAAGAATGGGCAAGGCAATTCCCATGGGAAAACTGTTCCCACCTCCCACAAAGCTAAAACAGTGCTGGTCACCAAAGCCATCACAATGAAAATGGCAAGTTCCACTTGCTTCCCATCATCCTCTTGGCACTTAGAAGTCCAGAGGTAACGAGCGGCTCTCTGATGGTGTGGGAGCCCACATGTGACTCAGTTTCCATCTGGAGTCATTTCTGACTTAAGTCATTTGAGTTCAAACCTGCTTGCTCTATGTTTTCTTATAATCTTGAGGGCTCTGAGAGACTTCTGATTTAGTCCAGTGAGAAAAAAACACTCTAACTAGTAGACAGTTTGCTGACAACAAACCTCAGGAACATCAAGATAGAAGAAAGGCTGCTTCCGAGGAGACTCACACGTTGGAGAGGAGGCTGCTCACTCAAGGACAGGAATGGTCTTGTGGTTAGATACTGACTGACCTTCTGTGCTGTGCTTTGTTCTGCTTTTGTATATAAGCAAGTTCTAAAATAAACTCTGGGTTGTTTGGTTGCTTTAGCATGACCAGACAGACCTCCTGAGTCTATCCTGTTTTCTGTTTCTTCTGACTGTTCTTTGGCCTTGAGAATCCCCTATCCAGGAACCCTAGCTGACCTTGTTGGAGCGGGGCTCCTACATGATGTAGTGTGTTTTGTGGAGGGCAGGTAGATAATGCAGCTTCAATGAGCAACTTGGTTGTTGTGAGATAATTGATTACTCTGTGTAAAGATATGTCACTGTGACTGGTTTAATAAAAAGCTAACTGGCCAATAGCTAGGCAGGAGGTACAGGCGGGACTTCTGAACAGAGAAAAGCTTTGGGAAGGAGAAAGGGGTATGGCCAGCTGGACACAGATGAAACAGGACATGCAAGAGGAGAGGTAAAAGCCAGAAGCCACAAGACTGCATGTAGCTGAATAGAAATGGGTTAATAAGTTATTAGAGCTAGTTAAAAACAAGTCTAAGTTAAGGCTGAGCTTTCATTATAAGAAGTTTCTTTGTCATTATTGAGAGCTGGCAGGACAGAGAAAGACTCATTATACTTAGTAAACTGTGAAACTGGAGGTCTACAGGCTTTTTGAGTCTGAAGCTCCTCCTCTTGGAGAATCTTTCGTTTGCTCAAGAAAAGATGAAGACTGATGCTATCAGCAGCAATCCCTGTGACACAGAAGCAATGGGGAAAACCTTCATCCCCATTAAAAGGGACAGATAGCGGTATGTTTGTATATGAAGTGATTTTAGGATGGATAAATCAAATTATCACCATGGTAAACTCTATGTCATTGATAGGAGAGCGTTGTAGCTCAGGCTCCAGGAAAGCAAACTCTGAAATTCAGACTCCGCTGTGACAAATTTACTGGGAAGTACTCTTCAGAACACTTGTGGGGGCCTGAGAGGAAGAAAGAGCTGAGCACGTGCAACATCCAATCTCAGGAACATCTCAGCTGTCTTCACTAAGCTGTCCTAGAGCAAGGCTTTAAGCATTTCTGTTTTCATGTTCCTCAGCCACTGGATGGCTTGCCCTGGGGGAAGAGTCATCTTCTGGCACAAGGTGGCTTCTTTTTGCTGAGACTGATTTCCTGTGCAAATGTGGCACAGCTGTGGCAGCTGATGGCTGGTGCTTCCACTCTGAAGTGCAATTTGGTCATGCACAATTCTGTCCACCAGAGAGGGAGAAGCGTGGTAAGGAGGTATTAAAAGGTTCACAGCAGCAGGGCTTGGGGGGCTCATGAGGGAAAGGAGGACTTTGGAGATGAAAGAGTCTGTGAGTCAGTTCCCCAGGTCTCAAAATTGTGACCACCAGGTGGAGGAGTGCCTTCTGTTTGTGTGTTGCTTTCATTGGTTAATGAATAAAGAAACTGCCTTAGCCTAGTTGATAGGGCAGAACTTAGGTAGGCGGAGAAAACAGAACTGAATGCTGGGAGGAAGAAGGGCAGAGTCAGAGAAGCCATGGATTTTCCACCTGAGATGAACACCAGTTAGAATCTCTGCTACGTAGAGATACACAGATTAATGGAGATGGGTTAAATTAATATGTAAGAGTTAGCCAATATGAAGTTAGAGCTAATGGCCAAGGAGTGTTTTAATTAATACAGTTTCTGTGTGGTTATTTCAGGTGTAAGCTAGCCAGGCAGCTGGGACAAACAAGTGGCCTGGATCTTCTTGCAACAACCACCAGTGGAGGTTGGTATATGGATCTTATCAGAAGCTGCCCTGACAACCCACTGGTATTACCAGTCAAGTCAATTCTCCTGTCTGGGTTCCTCAGACCACCTGAAGTTTCTAGGTGGAACTCTTTCAGAGGAACCTATGGCTTGGCTGTTGCTAAATTCCCCAAAGCTCAGGATGTCCCATGTCTCAGCCTGTCTCCATTGAACTGATAACTGATTGAAGAAAGAATCAAGTAGCCCCAGCTTTCCATGTCGGGCATCTTGAGGAACTGGGTAAGATCCTTTGTGGCGCTGCTTACCTATTTGGTAGAAAAGACAGTTTTTCCTGTGGATCCTGTGGTCACCATTTGAACACTAATCTTTTCCCAGAGGAGTGGAACCATTCAGATCATCTTACCTGTCCCTGGTACCTGACTCCACTTCTCTACCAATGGTACTGTGTCACCCCGGCTCTCTGTGCAAAGCCAAACCCCTGCTTGGCCCTCACCCTATTAGCATTCTGAATTGACGTCAAGAATCTTTTTATCGTTATTTTTCTTTGATTATAAAAATATATACACTAATGGGGAGAAATCAGAAAATACAGAAACATCACTAAAGCATAGTAGTGGTAGGGTTTTTTTTTCCAGACATAAAGGATAAATGCCTCCAGTCTCACTATAGGCAATTTGACATGACCATTTGTAGCAGGGTCTTCTTCCTATGTGTTGCTTTCATTGGTCAAATAAAGAAACTGCCTTGGCGTTTTGATAGGGCAGAATTTAGATAGGTGAAGTATACCGAACAGGATGCTGGGAGAAAGAAAGCAGAGTCAGGCAGACACCATGGCTCTCCTCTCTGAGATGGACACTGGTTAGACTCTTGCCAGTAAGCCACAGTCAATTGGCAATACACATTAATGGAGATGGGTTAAACGAATATGTAAGAGTTCGCCAATAAGGGGCTGGAGATAATGGGCCAGGCAGTGTTTAAATGAATACAATTTGTGTGTTGTTCACCATTTACCAAAATAACAAGAACAGGCTCTAACCTTGGGCCCATGACCTTCCCAGCTTTTGACTAGGATTACCGTGCCTCCCTTAATATTCCTTCCTGTGGAACAGGCCTCATATCCAATTGAAAAGCAGTTCAGTTTCCCCCATAAGTCACGCCACTATGACACAAATGGGCAGATCTTGCCTGGTATCTTAGTTACTCTTCTATTGTTCTGGAGACACCAAGACAACTTACAGAAAGAGGTTATTGGGGGCTTACAGTTTCACATGGTGAGATCATGACCATTATCGTGGGGAGCACGCAGCAGGCTGGTAGGCATGGCATTGGAGCAGCCGCAGAGACAAGAGAGCTAACTCACTGGGGATGGCTTTTGAAACCTCAATGCACCTCCCACCAACTCCCTATGATATATCTCCTCCAAGGCAAGGTCTTGCTCCCTAATTCTTCCCAAACAGCTCCACCCACTGGGGACCAAGTGTTCAAACATATGAGGCTATTTGGGGCATTCTCATACAGATGATCGGAGCCAGCAAGTCACTACTGATTCATGCTGGGTCCAGCACTGGGTAGGAAATACTGCCTCTTTTCAGTCCTCAGGATGACATAGCTCCTTCTGGCACTGTGAACACGAGTCAGCAGGGATGAAGTTTTCCACACAACTGAAGCTGATTTCTTCACGTCCGATCCAAAGTGTGTATTGATTTCAGGGACTTACCATATCCTTACAATGGGTAACGATGTTGAAGATAGGGTTTCTATTGCTATAATGAAACACCATGACCAAAAACCAAGCTGGGGAAAAAGGGTTTATGTAGCTTATGCTTCACCAATGGAAGTCACGACAGGAGCTCAATCAGGGCAGGGACCTGGAAGCAGGAGCTGATGCAGAGGCCATGGAGGGGTGCTGCTTACTGGTTTGCTCACAGCCTTTCTTAGAAACCCAGGACCAACAGCCCAGAGATGACATCACCCACAATGGACTGGGCCCTCCCCCACCAATCACTAATTAAGAAAATGCCCTACAGTTAGATCTTATGGAGGCATCTTCTCAGTTGAGGGTCCCTCCTTTCAGGTAACTAGTTTGTGTGTCAAGGTGACCAGAACAGACAGCACAGTGACCAAGGGCAATGAGGACTGTGTTATTCTGGAGACTTCTGGGGCCTTCCTGATCAATAGGGAGTCATCCCTTGCCTTGAACTTCAATTTCAGTTTAATAACCCATGTCTTCTGGGAGTGGCACTCTCTCATTAATGCGGGTAATCCTGTTGTATTTGGAGATTAGCTAACTAGTGGGTTTCTGTAAAGTTTACAAATATCCTTAGTTTTGGTTAGCCCACCAGCTACATTGCCCTCCCCTATACCCCAGCCTCATACACACTAAATCCTTTATGCCTTAATATGCCTTGTCAGGTAATAGGGAAAATATGGGGGGGGGCAAGCATTCTATTTGAGTACCTCTTTTGGAAAACGCAAGATACTGAACAAATGCATATGTGGTGTAAGCCTGTGTTTAAACTTGCATTCTGTGGGAAGATAAACTTGAGGTTCAGTGATGCAGAAAACCATTTAAACACAAGTGAGACTAACGCAATGCAGGCCTCCAAGCCATGGTGCCAACCAGAAAGTTAAAGCCAATGTTTAGTTAGTAAGAATCCCTAACATATGGAGGAATGAACTTCCAAGGAAATAAATGCTTTATGGAATTAAAACTCAGGATTTCATTGTCTTGTAAATAAACCATTTTTTCTTGGATACTTGACTTTAAGTTACTATAAAAAATAAAATTTTTTTGCAGGATACCCAAAAATTCAAAAAGGATGAAGGTCTCAGCCTAGAACTATTAGGAATCTCTTCAGCAAGTAGCCACAGTAGCTAAAAACCTGTAGCAAACACACAGCTGTAGCAGACATAGGGGACAATCTGATTCTCCACTCTACACTATCAGATCCAGAGGACAGACTAGCATGGAATGCCAAGGTCCTACGTAAACAGACAGAGATTACAAGACCTCAGGCACTGAGCTACAATAAGTTGGTGTTTTTAATGATAATATAGAAACTAAAGATATTATCTTGCTCTATATAAAATGTGTAATTTCTTACATGCTAGGGGAAAAAATTGCTAAGTTCAAAACCAATTAAACCAATATTTGTCCTGATTTTAAAGAGGAGATTTTCACTTTCTAGTCACTTAAACACAATGGGGATGTTCTATCAGGAACTCAACAAGGCCAGCTGGCCCAGGTCTGAAAAATCATGGGATAAAACCGACTTGCTGAACATAGCGGACAATGAGGACTACTGAGAACTCAAGAAGAATAGCAATGGGTTTTTGATCCTACTGCACGTACTGGCTTTGTGGGAGCCTAGGCAGTTTGGATGCTCACCTTACTAGACCTGGATTGAAGGTGGGTGGTCCTTGGACTTCCCACAGGTCAGGGAACCCTGATTGCTCTTTGGGCTGAGGAGGGAAGGGGACTTGATCGGGGGAGGGGGAGGGAAATGGGAGGCAGTAGCGGGGAGGAAGAAATCTTAAATAAATAAATAAAATAACTATTTTGTGTGCACATGTATGTACCAGCATCTGACACGGTGTATGTGTGGAGGTAAGAGGGCAACCTGCAGATGGTTCTTTCTGCCATGTGGCTCTTGGGAACACAACTCAGGGGTCATCATGAGGTGACTACCGCATTGGCTTCTACTTTTTAAAATTAAGTGGGCTGGTTGTATGTTGCTGTCGTAACTGCCATCTTCATATACCCTACTCTTTGATCAAAATGTTTTCAGGGTTTCTTCCGGCCACAGCTGTGCTAAGGCCACTTCTATCTGCACCATCTTTTCCTAAACATCACATAATCAAATCCTGCCAGACATTTCTTCCACAGGCACGGATCTCGCCAGTCTTCTCATCAGTCTCTATGGGTCTGTAGGTGTTTGGGTGACTGCGGAGGAGGAGACACCGAGGAGGAGGCTTTGAGGTTTCCAGAGCTCATGCCGTTCCCAGTTAGCTCTCTCTGCCTCCTGTCTGGGGATGTGAAAGCTGTTACTGCTCCAACGCCATGCCTGCTGCCATACTCCTTGACATGATGGTCACAGACCCTTAGAACACTCTAGGAATGTGAATCCCAAATTAAATGCTCTCTTTTGTAAGTTGCCTTGGTCAGGTTTTATTTTTGCCACAGCACTGTAAAGATAACTAAGACAGTGCCTTCTTTTTGTAATTCAATACACAGATTGCTAATAATTTACAAAGACACCGAAAACCACCTGTTTTATTTTCAAATCTTTACTTACACAGACTTGGCAGCACATTTCTCCTTAGCTTTCATTGTAAGATAATTTCTCAAAGCTTAAAATTGGGTATTTTAATATGTCACAAGTAAACATGGAAAGATGAGTTTATATTTTAGGGAAAATCTTCCATTATTGTACAAACACTGATATTTACAATATTCTTAATGTTGATATATACAATATAGCATAACATCTAAATGTACAAAAGTTTTAAATCATTTCATTGTTGTAGAACGCTGTTAAATGCTCAGTGCTGAAAAACTCTCAAAAACTGCCAATATTGTGGGAAAACAGCAACAAGTTCATAAACTGTCATGCAGTATCTTACACAAAACACAACTGTGCAAGTCAACTCCAATCTACACACATAAAGGCAAATGACTCAGCTGCATAAACCATGCTAAAATCTAACTACAATTTCAGAGTTCATATGCTAAAGCAGACCGTTTTTTCTTTGTCATGTTTTGTTTTAAAGATAGGCTCTTACTATGTAGTCCTACTCCTGGAGTTCATCATGTAGACCAGGCTGACCTCAAACTCAAGAGGTCCACCTCCTCTACTTCTGAGTTCTGGGATTAAAGGTGTGCGCAGCCACACAGGGTTCAATTTTGTAATATGTGAAACAGGAATATCAATGGTGAGAACATTTACTGAATTCCTAGAAAGCTACTAGGAAACCTCAGAGAAAACAAACCAGGCATTTTCCCTGGGACTCACAAGTACATGACAGAAACACCGAAGGAGGAAAATAAAAGCCACCCAGGTGCTGTGGGTTAATTTCACCTTTAAAATTTAGTTTCATTTAGAATCCTTTAAGTTCCTCTTGGATATTTTTATTTTCTTGTGATTTAGTGGGGGCAATAAGGGAATGAGGTAGCTTAGAAGAAATACCAGAAAGCGAAATTCCCGTAAATGAAAGCACACATAAACCCTTTTCAGGAAAGGTCAGAAAATAATAACCTAAGTGCAATACATTATTCTCCTAACAGTGATTTTTTGGGGGGCATATTAAAAATATATATTAAGTTGTAAGAGCGTTATTAAAGAATAGGAAAGTGGAGATGCAGATCAAATTTCTTTATTAAATTTGTTAATGCTGATAGAGTATGTTTATCAAAATGTGTGCTTTTCTTTGTGCTTCTGTGAAGGTATTCTGCCTTCATGCCATGTGACACTTGGTGGTAGAGGTGAGAAGAAAAAAGACAAACCGGGTGGCCAGCTCTACTACTGATAAGAAATCCACAAGGGATGCCTGCTGATGACGGGCAAGCGTGTCACACAAGCAGGAGGGCAATTAGGTGGCTTCTGCTGGCACAGAACGGGGCAGCACTCTTGGGCATACTGGTTCTATCGGCTTCTCCATTGCATTCAAACCCAGAGAGACATATGGGGAAAGGTAACCTAAAAAGCAGGACAGCTCAGGCTGGCATTCTGAGGCTGCCATCTTCTTTGTCCTGAGAACTGAAGAGGCACAAGGAGCTTGCAGTCTGCCCATCACAGCCCTCACCTAACCCCGTCTGGGAGCAGGAGCACTCTGTGGAGAAACAACTGCGGGGAAATCTGAGCGGGTCTGGGTATCACTTTCAGTACGTGATACAACGATCTTACACCTAGGAGCTGTGAGGACGGACGGATAAAAGGGCTTGAGATGAAAGGGAAGAAAGAAAGGAGCTTCACCCTGTGAAGTATGGCACAAGCTGTAAAAGTAGAAACCAGGATAAAAATGTCTACCTATCTGTCTCCACACCCCAGCCCCGGTCTCTGTCTCTCTCCCAGGACAGAATGGTAGTGAGCAATGTCCTGAGTTCTAGCTAGGATGGGCAAGAACAAAGTGCTCCTGGGCAGAGTGACAAAGATAACCTGGAGGTGGTGGGAAGGGACAGGGAACTTTAGCTGCATTTTCCCGAGGCTCTGAATACAGACAGGGCAAGCTATCCATTAGGCACAGTGTCTCAGACTCCCAGGGCATGTAACCAAAATTTTACTTCATTTTTTAGTAAAAATAACATAAATTTTAGATAAAGGACTATTTTAATTCAAAATATGAATGCTGTCGTTGTATATAAACACAATTATAAAATATAAATTTAAATTTCATACAGAAGGGGTCCAAGTGGGCAAAAGTACTTGGGGCCTGAAAAGCTCGTGAGCTGTGAGCACAGGGTCAAACCAACTACAGCAATGGGAGCTCCAGGCCATTTTACAGCACTGGAGAAGAATGCCAAGGTTAACGGAGGGCATGATTTGCTTTCTTGAGCTATTTTTGAAGAATACCAGTCTAACAGAGGAGAAGTACTATTATTAATTTTCCTTACCCAAGGCAGAACAAGACACAAATTTTAAGCTTATTATTTAACAGCTGTGTCCTTCAGAGAGTCAGAACTTGGGATGAAGGTCTCAGGTGTCTCTGGTCCTCCACTTCTGCACACACTGTTGGGATGGGCTTTTCTCTAGGAGCCTGCTTCATCAACTTCTGTGTTGCATGCCTCCTTGGGTTCACACTCATCTGTGCTTCTTTAAGGCCTTGGAGGCCAAGGTTGGCAAGGCCAGCATGGGGGCCATCCGCAGTTGTCAAAGCATGTAGATACTATTGTAAGAGAGAAGAAAGCAGCATGGAGAACAGACAGGACACAACAGGAGACAAATAATAAGTCTGAATGTTCTCAATTCAAGCTGCTAAAGACTGGTAAGGAAAGCCAGGTGGTGGAAGTACATATCTTTAATCCCAGCACTAGGGAGCTAGAGGCAGGCAGGTATCTGTGAGTTCAAAGCTAGCCTTGTCTAAAGAGCTAGTTCCAGGGCAGCCAAAGAAACCCTGTCTCAAAAAACAACCCAAACAAACAACCCCCCAAAACAATACAAAACAAAAAACTCACAAAACCAACCAACCAACCAAAAACCCTCAGTAAAGAAAGTAATTCCTGTGTATTTCTGATAGTGGATCTGAGATATTTGCACCCTGTATATACTCCTCTGCATTTAAAAATATTTTGTAAGATGAATTATAAATGTATTCTATAGTCAGAAAAAAAGACCCTCAATAGTTGCTTAAAAACTTGTGTTCTCAAGGCCCTCCACTCTGACTACTGCCATCTTTGAAGTCCTTAAAACATAGCTCAGGGTAGTGAAGATGATTAGCATGTGGAAAAACTCAGATTTGACAAAGAACTCTTAACAACTCAGCAACATTCCAGGGAAACATCAATGCAGCAAGTTAATCAAGACGGGCTCCCGGGTCTGCTGCACCGGCCTCTGGAGAGACAGGTGAGGAGGAGAAGGGCACAAGAGAGTGAACTGCTACTGGCTTTTGTGGCCTCTACTTGAAGAGACACCACGTTATAAAATTCAGCTCTCTGAATTTCAACTGAGACTCCTGGATTTAGAGATGTGACAGAATTAAGGTCTTATACCAAAGCTGGCACAAATTAGGTTGGGAGTGCAATTCCTAATTTTGTGCTTTGGAGTTCTTATACTTCCAGACTTCAAGGGGAAGTATGTTTCACTGTTCATATTAAATGTACTCAGGGGAATGAAAAAACTACTAGTTTCCTTTAAAAATATATACTTTCATTTGGGAACTGTACAATCTTAAAATGAAGTTACAAAAGAAGCAACCTAAAAAAAAAATCAGCAAATAAAATCAGAGCTGGAATACCACTGGGAGGTTAGATGTTATAGCCTCAGCTGTCCATAGGAACCTTGGAGAAAATAAACTCCATTTCTTTAAATTCTATAGCCCAAATCCGATTCAGGCCACCCAAGACTGTGAGGCTACTCCATCCAGTGCTGCCTTGTTCTTTGGCTATACCTGCAGTAACAAATTCAGTTTCAAGTTAACAAAACTGTCACTAGTAAGAGGACCTGGACAATGGGCAAACACCAGTTTTCCAGCTAACACAATATTCCCTAATTGGTCCTTGTAGTGATATTTTGTTTGTGTTTTAGTAAATAAAGCTTGGGGGACTGCAGAGATGGCTCAGAGGTTAAGAGCATTGCCTGCTCTTCCAAATGTCCTGAGTTCAATTCCTGGCAACCACATGGTGGCTCACAACCATCTGTAAAGAGGTCTAGTGCCCTCTTCTGGCCTGCAGACATACACACAGACAGAATATTGTACACATAATAAATAAATATTTTTTAAAAAAACAAATAAAGCTTGCCTGAAGATCAGAGTGCAGAGCTAAGCCACGAGTGGTGGCAACACCTTTAATCCCAGGACTCAGGAGACAGAAGAGGAAGAATCTCTATGAGTCAAGGCCATCCTGGACTACACTAGACTGATCCAGTCTCAAAGTGAAACTGAGTCAGGTAGTGGTGGCCCACACCTTTAATGCCAGGACTAGGGCGGTGGAGATCAGAAGTGATATGGCTGGGCAGAGAAAGGAATATAAGGCAGGAGGAGACAAGAGCTCAGCACGGTCTGAGGATAGAGTCTGAGACAGCAGTCTGAGGATGCAGTCAGAGGCAGCAGTCTGAGGATGCAGAGGCAGCAGTCTGAGGATGCAGTCAGAGGATGCAGTCTGAGGATGCAGTCAGAGGCAGCATTCTGAGGACGCAGAGGATGCAGTCTGAGGATGCAGTCAGAGGATGCAGTCAGAGGCAGCAGTCTGAGGATGCAGAGGCAGCAGTCTGAGGATGCAGTCTGAGGATGCAGTCTGAGGATGCAGAGGCAGCAGTCAGAGGATGCAGTCTGAGGATGCAGTCAGAGGCAGCAGTCTGAGGATGCAGTCAGAGGATGCCGTCTGAGG
>NC_022016.1:31574496-31576872 GCF_000317375.1 Microtus ochrogaster
GCAGTCTGAGGATGCAGTCGGAGGGGCAGTCTGAGGATGCAGTCTGAGGTGCAGTCAGAGGCAGCAGTCTGAGGATGCAGTCAGAAGCAGCAGTCTGAGGTGCAGTCAGAGGCAGCAGTCAGAGGATGCAGTCAGAGGCAGCAGTCAGAGGCAGCAGTCAGAGGACACAGCAACTCTTGATGACCACTATATGAGAATAAGCCCATATCTCTTCCTTTTCACATTATTTATAATAGGAAAGTTTAGAATTTTATTGATTAAAAGAAAAAAATATTTAAGTTATATTGCTTTAAAATCTCAATTATTTATAGTAGCTTGCTAAGATTAGAGCACAATGTCTTACTTTTAAAATATTACAAGAACAACTCCGTTGTACTGTTCTCTTCAGCCAGTCCATTTTCTTCCTTGCTTTTGTAATTGGAAAGGAACAAATTTTCTATTTGGGTCAAGAATTCCTCAGCGATGAAGCAATTGGCTACTTTGCTTAGTGTTTTCCTTAGACACTCCAAAAGCTAGTTGAAAATAAAAAGTTTTACATTTAAATACTTCAGTAGTAAGAGGGCTTGCATAATTACCACAATTTCTTTTCAAACCCAGCAATACTCAAATGAGAAACTCCGCTCTCAACACTCTCAGCCTGGACTACTGGAATCGCTGCTGAAGGTTGAGCTTAGCTCCCTCCTAACTCCACAGGAAATCAACACACGCAAGCAGCGTTCTCAGCTCTGGCCAAATCTGTGATCTTTGCCCATTGTAACCATACGCTTACTTCCGCAGAGCCACCTCTAAAGACTGAAGAGCAAACAACAGGAACAATGAAGCACACAGAACTGTGGGTCCACGTATGAAGTCTGGAGACCAGGAACAAGGCTCAAAACTGAGCTCCAGCACCGTCACCAGACAAATGAACAACAGAGACGGGAACAACAAAGAACTAAGTACATAGTTTTAGGCCAGTTTTCCTGGAGATGCACACATTGGTTTTTCAATAGTATGTAGACAAATGTAGCAAAAAGAACTTAGTATGCTTATTCTTTCTGAATATTCCCAAAAGACTAAAAAAAAGGTGTTGACAGTCTATTTATCTTAACCAAAAGTGTGTGTGTGTGTGGGGGGGTGCGGTTCTAAACCCTTATTTCCCAAGTACTAAGTTAGAGCAAATGACCATTTAAACTTAAATTAGATTTATACTATATATTTTTTTAAATGCCAACTATTATGGTCAAAAGGGAAACACGGTACTTATGAATTTTAAAGAAAAGATCTAAGGTTCTTCATTGTACACAATTGTAATCTGCTAAGAAATATATCAGTCAACACTGACAAATGCACTCTAAAAGGGTATTATTTCTATGTATACCTTTAGCCAATAGAACACATTAATTTTACACAGTATATTAATAAAGGAAAACAGAATGTATTCACAGAACAGTGGGAAAAAAAAGAACAGCAGCTTTGGAATCTGAATAATGAAGTCTGTAGGTGGAGACTGCTCATTCATTTCCCAGCCACCCAGACACAAATAACAACACAGAAACTATATTAATCACAACATTGTTTGGCCAGTAGCTTATGTACATTTCTAGCTAACTCTTACACCGTAGATTAACCCATTTCTATTATTTTGTGTATCACATGAGGTTGTGGCCTACCGGTAAGGTTCTGGCTGGCTCTGCTCGCGTCTTTCTCCTTGTACTTTCTCTATCTCTGTTCAGATTGCCCACCCGGCTTGACTAAGCCACTGGCCGAAACAGCTTCTTCAATAACTAATGGTAATAAAATATATTCATAGCACACAGAGGGGAAATCCCACATCAGAAGCCAATTAAAAATGAAGGCAGCTTACTTTCTGCAAACAAGTAAGGTCAGAATCCCGGCGAAAGATTCTATCCATGGGGACACTGCTGCAAGAAGGAATTTGAAAAGAAACTGGTGACAAAGACACTGTTTGTTGTGCAATCAACTGTCCCTGATGCCACACATCAAAATTCTGTATTTAATCTAGGCTTTTCTTTCTCTGAGTCAACTTAATGAGAAAGACTGCAAATGTGGGGCCAGAACAAACCATAACACGTACCTATGGGAAAGCCTGTACTTCTCAATTATCCATCTTGTCTTTTCAAACACTAATTCCCACTGAGGTTCTTCTAACATCTGCTGGACTTCAAATTTGTAGGGTAAACCTAGAGGAGTGCAAAGAAGCACACTGTCATCAACTCCAATCTCCTTTTCTGACAGTTCCATCAAAAGCATTGTGACAGACAGGATGGCATCTCACTCATCACCCAGGCCAAGAGGCCTTTTCATCAGAAAAGGGCAGTATCAGTAACAAACTGGGACTGTTCTCGGCAAAGCAGGCATAGTACCTTCTGAGGT
>NC_022016.1:31577708-31580142 GCF_000317375.1 Microtus ochrogaster
CCCAGTGGCTGTCTCTACAGCTCTCTGGAGTTCAGGCTATGCAGTTCTCCCCAGTGGCTGTCTCTACAGCTCTCTGGAGTTCAGGCTCTCAGCTCCATCACTTCCACCCAAGTTTGCCAGTTGTGTTTCTCTCCTCCTGGTCACCAAAGTACAGCAACCTGGGCTTAACTGATTTGTTCCCATCTTCTAGCAACCGTTTTCCTTCACAGCCTGAATTACATCCTAAGTAAAATACTACTGTTTTGTATATTTTGCCTACTATTTTGGTTGATTCAAAAAAGTCCTTATTACTTCATTTTAGCCAGAAACAGAATTACATAAATTTTAAATTATTAAATTCTAATGAATAAAATGTGAATAGTCACATGTCCTCAGTAGCAACTAACTGTATTAGATATGATTGTAATAGAGGCTCATAACCTGAACCCAGAAGGCTGAGATCTGACTTAAAGTGAAGAAAAGTTTATTGTAATGCTTTCTGTTGTAACTTATAAATTATAGTTAAGCTGAGGAATCATGTGCTTTATGTGCTATACTCAGTAGGGCATTCTGAACTACTCCTGATATAACTCACTCAAAAAAAATTCGCAGTGCTGATTAAGTGGTACTAAGGATATAAAAATAATAAACAAATTGCATTAAAAGCCAAAGTGGTCATTAAGGCAGAAAAGTACTGCTGACTTATTAAAAAGTACATCAACAGTCAACAGTGCTGAGATTTTTACAGAGCATCAAAGATGATTAAGAATAAAGAGAAATTAATTATTAGCAAACATTCACTTAGAATCCACTTTATGCCAGGCCCCACACTGGAAGCTGGATAGAAAAGTGAGCGCAATACACTCTGTAGCGTCAAAGGAAAGGGAACGGTGCAAACGTAGTTCACACAGAACCACACACCCAGAGAAATCTGAGCTTCCACCCACCTCCTTACAAAGTTCCCTCCCTGCCTTTCTTAGTCTGTAGACAGAGCTGCCCACAACAGTCACCAGGAGACACACATCCCAGAGAAACTAAGCTGGGTAGTTGGCTACGTCAAACGAGGTCTTTCTTGAGACAGATGAGACTTGGGAGCTCTGAAGTCAGTTTGTCTTTGGGAACCCTAATATCCCAGGAGGTAATAGAAGGATGGGTTATGGTTTTGTTTATTTGCATGCCATAGCAGAGAAAGCAAGAATGGATTTATGAAAATATTTTTATGAGAAAAGAACTGTGTTTTACGTTCTACAGTATCTCCAGTGCCCAATATATACACACTTTCTATACACACAATGTTTACAGTGCTTAGTATGTACACTGTGCAACACAATGTCTCCAGTGCTCACAATCCACTGCCTGCTCTAACGTTTCTCCATTTTCTTCCTTTTATCTAAGGACATGGTAACACTAGAATAAAAGGGAAGAGGGTACTTTAACTAGGTGATATGCAATGAGTCCTTGGCTGATACACACACTTTCTCATCAAATAGTTTTACACAGTTATAAGTTCTTTGAGGACAGGGACAGTAAGAAGTTATTACTGTTGAAACTTACGATAGGCACCATCAGGGCTAACTTCTTCACTTATAACCAAGCAGGTAATCTGGGAGTATGGTAAAGAGTTACTTCGATTATATGGACTAACAATCATCCCAATGAACTTTGCTCCTCCTCTGGAGAAGTAACTCTGCAATGAAAAGTATAATTAATTTCAATTATCATGGCTCTAACTGATAGTTAACTGGAGGAAAAACAAACAAACAAACAAACAAAAAAGGGCCCTATCTAAATAGCAGCAACTGATTGAAATGTCTTGTATACTCATTTCAGGCCCAAACTGTTCACCTTCATCAGAGACACTCCTTAAAAAAACAAACAGCAGGGCTGGGAGCTGGCTTAGGATACAAGAGTAATTGTGTAAGCAGGAGAACCAGGTTTCACCTATTCAGAATCCGCATAATAAGCCTGTCGTAACCAGTTACAGGCACCTGTAACTTGTAGCCTTAGTACTGGGGAAGGGGAAGGGAAGCCGGCAGGACTGCTGGGTACCAGCTTAGCTACAGGGTCAGTGAGAAATCCCATCTCATGGGAATAAAATGGAAAGCGACAGAACAGGACCAAATGTTCTCTCCTGGTTCATGTGCAAACACAGAGGAGTGTGCGCCTCACCTCACAAACATACATACAAAATTGAGAACAAAAAGACAATAGAAGTGCCGCATATAGGTGTGGTGGTACACATCTATCTCAGGACTTAGGAGGCTGAGACAGGAGAATGCAGAATTACCACGAGTTTTAGGCCAGTCTGGGCCCACAGAATAACCTTTGTCAAACAAAACAAAACATATACCACAAGTGTCTTTACATACTATGATGTCAAAAAATTTGACTGTAATTCTTATTAACATGGCAATAATTTACAAATAGCTATCTACATAGAAAATACACAGTAGGC
>NC_022016.1:31580458-31612932 GCF_000317375.1 Microtus ochrogaster
CACACACACACACACACACACACACCTGCCCACACTCAATTGCTGACTTTCCCAATGCTTACTTATTTAATAAGAAAAGAAGCACGTTATTTCAAAACTGAAGATGTAAAGAATGTTAGTGTAAGCTAAAAATAACATGTTTATTTCACAAAAATCAATAGGAGGATTATAATAATTTACAAAATGTAGGTACGTAGCACTATAAACACACCTGGTACTTAGCTTGTGTGTCAATATCTCGTAAAGATGGATTCGGATCAAAGGCAGGATGAGAATGGTACCACCCAATAACACTGTAGCCTCTCAGAGCCAAGGTTTCTGAAGCCTGTGTTTGTGATACAGGATCCATCTCGCATTGTAGTCCTGTGCTCAAACTGTTACACGGTTCTGCTGCACAGACCTGTAAAGGATTGTTCTTACATTATAGTGAAATCCTACCAATTAGATTACTTGCCAAATAAACCCCAAAAGTGAGACTGTAGTCTACAAACTCAGGTAGCATTTTTCTAATCTAAAAGGCATGATAATGGTTAGTTTTCTAGGTTGCACCATAACACCCACCCAAAGGCATTTTCAAAAATTCCTATTACATATGAAAATAATTTCAGCAGAATGAAGTACGCCAGCATTTACCCACAAGCACTAGAATACATTACTGCCCTTAAAAGTTGTAGCTTTTCACTGGGGAAGGTAGTGGGTAGCCAAGGCTGGCAAAATCCTCTTCCTCTTGATAGGAAACAGATGTTCAGTAAATGGAATGCTAAGTCACTTCTGAATACTTAGCTTTCTATACTTGCATATTCTCACATGTCCTGATAAAAACCAATTATACTTTCTGAATTCTATAAAATATTTGGTATGGCAGCAAGACTTGGTAACTGAACTGTGTGAAACATTAAGACTTACTTCAAGGGTCTTCTCAGCCTCTGAGTATCTTCCTCCTAGCAGCCCAATCACCTCCGCCATAGACACGTGAGCATGCTACGGGAAACAGGACAGACTCAGACCTTATTCACACACGCAGCCAGTGAAGAATCCTAGGACAGCTGCACAGCGGCAGCTGCGCTGCTCTGAACAGAGACAGCAAGGAGCTGGCAGTGGGGCTTGAAGCAGGGACTCAGGTGTCAGCCCCTTCCTGCTGCCATCACGCTTTGAAGCACAGAGGAAGATGGAACTCGTTCACTTAAAAGGAAGATACCATTTGCTTTCAAAGGACAGACTGAGTCCCTCCAGAACCTCCTGTAGTCAATGACCTCAAACACACACAACTGTTAGAGGGTCTGCAGTAAAGGGCACACAAGGAGCCTCTGTGATTTACATGTAGTGGATGTCAGTCATCTACCAGGCAGTAGACACAGGATATTAGAAAATGGGTGACAATCTGCAAAACTCACAGCAATTTATTTTTTCTAAAATATGGAAACGTGCAATTGTCTGCCTTTCCTTCAAAAGAAATTAGATTTCTTATAAAGAAAATAGTTAAAATCTGAAATATAAGTCTTCCACTTTCTCTTAGACCTATAAAAAACGAATAATGGAAATTCAAGAACAGAAACCAGAATAACTAAGTGAAGTACAATAGGTTATCCTTACCAAATCCATTATTAATAGTGCTTCTGAAGCTACTTTCACCTGAAATGGCTCCTGGAATATATATAAAAAAAAAAAGGAGAACATAAAAACATAAAATACAACAACAAAAACCAAACAAAAAAAAAACCCAAAAAGCACAAAAGCATAAAAACAAAAAACATTTTGTTCTCACAGTTGGAATATCCACCCTTTTTTCCTTACCCACCAAGTTTTCATCATTAATCAAAGTTCAGTACAAATGAGACTTAAAAACAACTAAGCTTCAAAGTCCTAGCAGCAAACTGCTCTTCCCTCCCACCTTCTGCCCGGCTGGGCCACCGATCCTCACTGTACCCTGCTGTGTCCAATACCCCCACACACTTGCCTCACACAAACAGCAAAGACTAAGTATTTCCTGTCCCATGGAGACATTATTTGTGATTACTCATTGATATCAATACCTGCTTTTCTTCACTGAAAAAATTACAAGGTATCAGTTGGAAGGGATCAAGTGAGCTGAAAAAGAAAAAGGATTAATCACTAATTTGAAAAACTAGTAATAATATAAACTCAAACCTCTGCCTGTATGAACAAATATTAGAGCAGGAGAACCCTTCTAAGGAGGAGCCACATGTCCTTTTAGGTCTGACAGGAAGCAGGAACTCTGGGACAAAGCAACTTCAGCAACTGAAGGAGCTGGTGAGCAGATGCAGCTCTTCAACTGAAGGAGATAGTGTAAGTTCAGGAAGTTCAAGTAGCAAGTTTCTCAAAACAGCTTGTCAGGCTGTTGTGATATATGCCTCAAGCCCCACTGCTCAGGAGGCAGGGCCAGCCTGGTCTCCAGAGGGAGCTCTAGGCCAACCAGGGATGCATACTGAGACTGTCTCAAAGGAAACACATGCACACCAATACTTATCAGTATCCTAACAGATCCACTACAGCGGGGACTCAATAAATACTTTCTAAACGAAGGGTAACAAGCAAGTCTATTACACAAAGCAAAGCAAACAGAAAGCCCTGACATTATTTCAGAACGTAAAGAGACGGAGAGGGGAATCTAAACAAGGCCAAACACAAAAGCATGTGCAAACCAGAAAAAAGGCTTTGACCACTAAAATTAAGTTTCAAAGAAGATAGCAGAACAATTTTTAAAATTTACTATTGTTTTTAGATTCATAAAAATTTACTTTATGTGTGTAAGTGTTTTGCCTAAATGTAGATATGTATGTGTAACTGGTACCTACAAAGGTCCAGAGGATGTCAGATCCCTTGGAACTAGTTATGGATGGTTGTGAGCCTCCATATGGGTGCTGGGAACTGAACCTAGGTCCTTTGCAAGAGTAGTGAGTGCTCCTAATTACTGAACTGTATCTCCAGGTATCAGAACAATGTTTATAGACAGAAAAGCAACTGGCAATGTTTCTAGGAGGACAACTTGCAAAGAGCAGCATGCTGAATTCCCATCTGACAAAGCATCTGTGAGGAAGGGTGTTTTATTTTTAATGAGGCTTCTGTCCCAGGGCCCAAAACATGTAGGAATTTTAAAAACTGAATAAAAAGATCTTTAAATGAACTGAATGAAAAGTAAGATGGGTGAGATAGGCCATGCTTGTAATCTTAGCACCTGGGCGGTTGAAGCGGGAGGATCAGTAGTTTAAGGTCATTCTCAGCTAGACCTCAAGTTTGGAACCACTTTGGGACAGACTGTGTCAAAACAACAAAACAAAATGACCCCCCCCCCCAAAAAAAAAACCAAAACTAACGGTTTATGCACTGGAGAAATGGCTTGAGGGTAAGAGTATAACAATAATGCAGACTGAGACAGACTGGAAATGTTGGCGAGAGAATACACTTAAGGATGTCTGTGGACATATACAGACAGGAGCAGGTTGGTATTTCTTGAAGGGCTGCTGAGGATGGCTACAGACACTTCACAGACAAAACACAAACAGTTCATACTGGAAAGAGGAGCATCAGATACTGAATACCTGTAACGTTCTAGATGAGCAAAGAGGTAATTAATATCAATGGGTTCATGAAAAATATGTCACAGTAAGTGTACATACAGTGTTGGCAGGAATGATTTGTTTTAAACTAGACACTACCATTTTCTTTTCTTTTTTAAATATTTATTTATTTGTTATGTATACAATATTCTATCTGTGCGTATCCCTGCAGGCCAGAAGAGGGCACCAGACCTTATTTCAGATGGCTATGAACCACCATGTGGAATTGAACTCAGGACCTTTGGAAGAGCAGGCAATGCTCTTAACCACTGAGCCATCTCTCCAGCCCCGATACTACCATTTTCAAATCTGCGTTTTAAGCAAGATATCTATGATCTGTGTGTGAATAAGATAAAGGCATATGGGTTAGCTGTGCTAAAGTACATTAGATGGCTGAATAACGATTTCCGCGGCTTATTCCAGTAGACCTTTTTATCAGGTGATAGATAATAGAAAAAGTAACAACTTTGTTGCAATGCAGATGAATCAATGCAAAAAAAGTACAAAGATTGAGAAAAGTTACGTGTGGATTTAAAAGGTTCCTGGCAAGACAGAACAGTTAAAAAATAACAATAAAGCTAAATTTCACAGAGATTCAGAAAATAAAATGTATGAATACTGGAAGGAGTCTAGGCTTATTAGTGTTTTTTTTTTTCCCTTTTTTTAAAAAAATACTTAGCCCACCTGTCAACAGGGTACGGTTCAATTTCCATTTTGCAGAAGTAACTGACAATGTGCTGAGTTACATACCAGGTCTAAGGATTCCTGGGCTTAAATCAGTTTTCACACTAGGTAGCATGACCAAATACTACATGGCCACTTCTTTGTCACTCAGTTTTTCTAACGTAAAATGGACATGATACTCACACTGCAAAGGGTTATCAAGGAATTGAGTGGGTTCACATAAAGTACTTAAAACACAGCAAGCAACACCAGCCACTTTAATTATTTTATAAGCGAGGAACCAGGCCCTGCCGAGGAAATACAACTGCTGCAGCATACAGTACTACTACTTGTGCTTTGATAAGTAAAGCTTGCCTAAAGATCAGAGGGCAAAGCAGTCATCCTAGTCAGCCATACAGGCCAGGGAGTGATGGCACACACCTTTAATTCCAGGAATCGGGAGACAGAGGCAGATGATTCTGTTAGTTCAAGGCTACCCTGGGCTACAAAAGAGTGAATCAGTCTATAAGAGAAACAGCCCACACAAAGGAGATCCCAGCAGCTGGGATCACACGCCTTTAATCCTAGCACTAGGAGGTTGGAGACAGGAGCAATATGGCTTGGTGGAGAGACAGTAACTCAGTTGAGTGTGCAGTCTTCAGGATTCATGAGGATAGCATCTCATTGATCTGAGGTCTTTGCTTTTCTGATCTTCAGAAAATTTGAACCCAAATAGCTGTCTCTGAGTTTTTATTATTTGTGCTATAACAGCATTTTTTAATATCTTGCTTTGAAAAGTGAAAGACCAAAGCAAGATGCCTAGAAAATCAAGGAATTCAATGTACTCAGACAATTCTACAAATTAAAATTTACTCTTTCTTTCTTTTTTTTTTTTTTTTTTGAGACAAGGTTTCTCTGTGTATCTTTGGCTGTTCTGGAACTCACTTTGTAGACCAGGCTGGCCTCGAACTCAAAGAAATTCACCTGCCTCTGCCTCCCAAGTGCTGGGATTAAAGGCATGCGTCATCATGCCTGATCACCTCCATGTACATTGTATACAAAGCATCTACAGAAGCTACTGGTTATTTGTTCACGTATTTGTGTGTTAAGTTAAGAAAATACATTATATAACACTGTACCTTTTTGGTAGTTTTGAAACTTTTGAAGATTTAACAGGTTTGCACTTTTCCTCTTCTCTTCTTTTTGCCAACTCTTCTGCAGACAGATGCTAAAACAAAACAGCCAACCAAAGAGTCCATCAGCTTCTCATGCAGAGGAAATCAAACAGCTAAGGACATGTGAGAGCAAGACCGACCAAGTCAGTATGCACTGCTTCCTCACTACTAATAAATACTGGGCCATAACTTTTAAAATTATGCCAAAATATATAGCCTTATCAAAATGAAATTGTGTTTCTTCTCCTGACTTGCCCATTTCAATCAAGGGTATCCGTCCTTGAGTTCCAAAAACCTCCAAATCTTTATTGCTCGTTTCTAGTTTCCAGGGCTCAGGTGGCTAATTTTTCTTTTACAACTTAAGACAGCACCGTGTAATGATCAAGAGTGCAGATTTCAACAGCTGAGGGTGGTAAAGTAGTAATTTGTCTAACACACATGAGGCCCTGGTCTCATCTCTGGCACAGTGGGAGTGAGATGCCCCAACATCATAAAATTCTGGAGCAGAAGTGTATGGTTCTGTTCATTATCAGCCGAGAGGCCACTGCTGAGTTCTTCTTTAGAAAACAAATAATAGCAGCAGCAATCACTGTCACAGTGTGCTGTGAAGTTAAACACACTAATGTTCTTGATCTAGTCATTTCTACGACCACCCCTACACTCTAATTTAACAGACTATGCACCTTTCCCAGAACAGTAACATTTTCCTGTATCTGTACCTTTGCTTGTGCAACTCCCTCAGCCTAGAATGCTTCCATCTACATTTTGAGATGATTCTTCTCCTGATCCTTTGGTTCAAACTCTTTCCTCATCACACTCTTTGGGAGTACCTCATATCCTTAGACCAACCTTATGGAAGGAACCATGGATTACTTATCAATATGCCAACAAGAGGACTCGGTGTAAGGTTAGAGACAGGAAAGTGGGGAAGGAGCATGAGAAAGGTAACATTTATTGAGTACCTATAAGCAGGCTTACTGAATGACTAACACTAGGACCTTACTATGCTTCATCTCATTTCTTTTAAATCCTTTCAGGATGAAGGGCCCAGACCCTCACCCAGCCCCCACCTTTGGCAGTCACAACAGACTGCAGAAAAGACCAGCAAGATGTAGGCCCTGACTCAGAATGTGCTGAGCTCCCCGATCTTGCCCTAATTAGTTATGGGGAAGAAGCTGCCAGAAGTTTTCCTTATGGTAAGGAACCAATCAGAAGTTAGCTGGTGGCTCTGGCTATGCTCTGATAATGATAGAATGCAGGAACCACCCCTGGTACAGCCATCTTTCTGCAGCTGCAGCTAACCAATCAACTTAGGACACCTTCCCTGAGTCTGAAGGTGTGCCAATCCTGAAAAGATTCCCCAGACCCCCCCCCCCCCCCCCACACAACCGCTTAAATTACCCCCAAAAATGCCCTGCCCCACTGTGGCTCCTGGTCTCTCCTACTCCACCCGCTGTGTCAGACAGACAGAGGACCCAAGTTAACTTGTAATTTAAAAGACTCTGCTTTTGCATCAGACCTGGTCTCTTGGTGGTTTTTGGTGGTTCAGACTCTGGGCACAAGAAGAGAGCACATTTCATAAATTAAAATTTGAGATTTAGTGCAGTTAAGTAGTTACTTGAGACAACAAAGTTAATAAAAATATATTTATGCCTTCTTTCCACTCTATTACACTAATTATCTACAATTGATTCTATATGCAAACACATGTGTGCTTGTGTGTATGTATGCGTATTTGTTGCCTATGTTTTCTTTCAGGGTCCCAATTTCTATAGAAATAACACTTCAATATTTATAATTAAGTATGCCTAAGGTTTAGAACACTATTTTAATTGGTTTCACAAACATTATTCAAAGGAACATCAGTTAATGAAATGAATAGAGCACACCAACTCCTTAGTCTGGCACTTATTTTTTTTTTTTTTTTTTTTTTTTTTTGGTTTTTCGAGACAGGGTTTCTCTGTAGCTTTGGTGCCTGTCCCGGAACCAGCTCTTGCAGTTCCAGAGATCCGCCTCTGCCTCCCGAGTGCTGGGATTAAAGGCGTGC
Organism: Microtus ochrogaster; assembly: GCF_000317375.1. Classification (NCBI taxonomy): domain Eukaryota; kingdom Metazoa; phylum Chordata; class Mammalia; order Rodentia; family Cricetidae; genus Microtus; species Microtus ochrogaster. Next base: position 31,587,922 of record NC_022016.1, read on the forward strand.
GCCACCACCGCCCGGCTGGCACTTATTCTTGACTTAGAGATAAAGAATCAAAAGTCTGAGTGCAAGTCAGACTCCTAGTTAACTGTACTACAGATACCTCTGGTTTGAAAACTTTTCAATAAACTGACAAGGGAACAGGACATACACTTCAACAATGAAATTAGTATAATATACAGTTATTAAAATAATGAGACAAACAAGTTTTCAAGAACAAGCCACAAATAAGGTCAAAATTACCTCAAATGTTTGCCCTTCTAAGTCTTTTGCATCACACCAATTTCCCCATGGGTCTCGGACCCTACGCCTTCTTGTACGCTATATTAAGAAAAAAATAAAGGCAAAATGTAACAAAACTCACAAACTCCTCAGCACACAAACACACAAAACTTAAATAATAACTATCTAAATCTCCATTACCTGACTATTTTAATGTCTGATCATCAACTCACTAAACTGTATTTTGCTGATCACAGCTAAGCCAGTTCTCTGCTTAGAGATACTCAACCAACTCATGGGCACTAGCAGCAGCTAGCAGGGTAGGAGCTAAGTGGGGGCATCGAGGTACCACTTTGAACACATGGTACTGATGACTCTCTGCATTTTACTTGATTTCTTCTTTATCTTCCTTTCTTTTACCACTTAGGAGCTAAAATACCAGGAAAAAATACTGTGAAGACTAGAAAGAAGGACCAAGAAAACAGATTTGCTTCTAATTATCTGTGGTAGAAAGGAACAACAGCAAAAGATATAGTGAAAACAGAAGCAAAATGATTACCCCAGATTTAAAGGCCATTGCCAAGTTAATTCAAACAGTGAAACACTACAGAACGTGTGGCACCTGCGACTCAGCTAGTTTTGAAAACCTCGCATCTGAGGTCTTTAAATTGGACCAGCTGCTAGAGGTGTGTAACTTGCACGATCTCCAAAGAGTCACTTGACAATAACCTTTCTGAAGACAGCAAATTCAGATAGAAATGGTTCACAGCCAAAATAGTCCGAGCCTTATTTTACCTGTCACCACTGCAATGTGAATGAGAACTTATTACATTTTTCCTTATAGGATACTTACTGGATAACTGTTGTTTTTGGGACAGGGTCTCACTGTGGAGATCAGGCTGGTCTTGAACTCCCTGAGATCTGCCTGTCTCTACCTTCTCAGTGCTGAGGTTAAATGCATGTGCCACCACACTCAGCTGGTGTGTGTGTAGCTGTGTTTGTTTTTATGTTTTCTTAATGTTTATGTGTGTTTTGCCTTAATGTATGTCTGTGTACTACATGCATGTCAGATGCCCAGGAGGCCAGTACAGGGTGTCAGTTCCTCTGGAACTGGAGTTACAAATGCTTGTGGTCTGCATGATGTGCGTGCTGAGAGCTGAACGTGGGTCCTCTGCAAGAGCAACAAGTACTCTTATGCTGGGCCATCTCTCTAGCACCTAACGTGTTAGGTTTATAAATCAAAACAAACAGCCCAGGGCCACTTTAGTAGAAGATGTTTCTATAGACTCTGGCAGTGGACTTGAAGGGTTTTCGAGTTTGGTTGATTTTTGTCAACAGAAGCCAGAAAATTAACTAGCTGAGGTGAAACACAAGAGAAAACATGTTCTTCCACTCAGAGGCCGTCTGTTTAGTAGAACAGCTGCTTACCATAGACTGCAGGCGCCGGGCGAGCTGGTAGGCCGCTTCTGCATCTGTCCTGTCACTCACTCGTACTCTATCGACCGGTTGTGGCCTGTTATATATTGCCTGCTCTGTTGGAATTCAGGAAAGACAGAACAATCTATTACTCTGTGAAATCGGTTAAACAAGAAGATATACTATACTGACTACAGCTGAGCTCCATGGTTCTGATCCCACAACCATACATTTCATGTGCCTCTTAGTTCTCAAAGGAATAATGCTGCTAATGCTGCTCAGTAAAAGCCATTATAAAGAATAAGTAACTCGTATAACTTCTGGTTAAATGAGTACTGAGTCCACTCTGCTGACCGTGACAGTTTAGTACAGAAAACATGTCATCTCTGTGGCTGCGGCTACAATAGCTTAACTTCTCAAATAGCTGGCATCTACACAGAGCTTGGGGCACCAATGCCTCAATGTGGAAGAGTAACCCTAAGGCAGACTGTTCATTCTCAATACAAAAGTGAAATCACCTGTCAGAGGCTTTCTGCCGAGCTCTCTAGCTCACCTCCAAAACAGGGGTGGTAAGGCCCTGGCTGCTCATCACTGCCTGCACTCATCACCACTAGCTTTCTTCAGAGCTCTGTCGTATGAAGTCAGTGATCGGGAAGAATTCATTCTGACATATGCATATGCATCAACTTTGAATCAGAAAAATCAAGAGTGAAAGACTTCCGCTAATAAAAAAAACTGTACGCATGTGTACACGTGTGTGCATGTCTGAGTCATAAGACAACTTGTGGAGTTGGGTCTCTCCCAGCAAGCAGATCCCAGTGATCAAACTCAAGTCTCAGGCTTAGGGGCAAATGCCACTGAGGCACCTCATCAGCCTTGTTAAAACACTTTTGTGCTTTTATTATAACTAAATATATAGGTTCATAAGTTATTGCCTTTATTTAATCACTGCTAGAAAGCATCTCTAGCAGGAAGATGGTACAGGGTGAGTAACACTTCATATTTCAGATTTTGTTGGATCTTAGAGTATGTGCAGAAAAATGCCCCAACATCTAAACCTTTTCAACAGCCATGCTGCTCCCTGCCTGTATCTTTTTAAAGTAAGTAGACTATCCTTAGATTTCTCATAGATTATTCACTTTTACTTGACAAAGAACTCTTTGTTAAATTATTTCTATTATGTAGATAAAATATTTCTTTAAAATTGTATCTTCAAAGGGAAACAGTTTAATTAGCAGAAATCTGTTTAACATCAAGTCTTAATGATACACTTATTTCATAATGTTACAGTCTTTCTCTGAATTCCAAATACTTAAATCTACTTGAATTTGAACCATCATAAAAATTAATGGGTGCTATAAGGATAAAAAAATGCCAAGTAAAAGATGTTGTTGGGTTTTTTATTTTTACCACATCCAAAATTGATTGCTCCTATCAACTCGAGGTATGTATGAATCCGTCCAATACAATTAACATCCCCACAGTTCTTCAGGCCAGGACGTACTGAGGTCTTATTTAAGTATTTCGGTTTGCATATTTCCCTAATTAAGAGATGGAAGTACAATTATTTTGGATGAACAGAAACATTTAAAAAGGGATTTCTGGGGAAAACTTTTAATATATGAAATAGCTTAAATTTTTACCTTCACTTAATGCCTAATTGTGTACAAATAAATACCCAAGTGTCCTTTTTTTCACAAGTTAAATATCTTTAAATGAAGCAACAACTTACAAGTACCTGTAAGTGTGACTGTGTTACAAATATTCTTCCCCCAGTACTAAGTCCCATAGATCCCAGGTATCCCCCCAACCTTTAAATTAGCAGCTTATTTTGTACAGAACCAGATTCACATCTACATCTGTGAATAAAAGAGCACTTTGGGAATTAAGATTTAGTACTGAGACAGTCCCCCTCATCTTCCTGTTTTATGGTAATAGTCTCATGCTGCTAGGCAACTGTTCTAACACTGAATTTTACTTTCCGTCCCAAGGCTTTCCCAGCTTTGCCAATGCTGTTAATTACTAACTCTCTCAAAAAGCTTTAAATATTTAAATATTGTATATTCACTTTTAATTGTAAGCATGTAGTCTCAAAGGAAAACAGATGTAAGTACTCTAGGGATTTCCAAAGGGATTAAAAACTCCTAATGAGATTAAAGATTCATATAATAATCATATATTTGCTTAATGTACTACGTTAGAAAGCATAATATAAAATTTAACAGGAACAGACAACCTTATAATAGTAGAAATCAATTACTGATTATGCCAAATGCTGCATTGTTAGGTACACATGTTCAACCTTCATAATTCTAAAAGAAAGGTTTTACCAGTCCCATCTTAGAAGGGAACAAACAAGCTGGCCAGAATAACCACAACACCTACTTACTTGAGGAAGTGATAAGATCAAGATGCAGACAGTGACCCAGGTGCTAAGTGACAGCACAGATACTACTTGGTCACATTTCATTCTATAAGTACTTATATCCCATGTCCCAGACACCTCTCTAAGAACAAGGGTTTGAGGTGAATAATACAAAGTTCCTACTTTCAAAGATCTTAAATTTCAATAATGACTATCAATACATAAAGGAATAATAAATACTACATTACTAGATAACAGCGCTACAAAGAAAAAGAAGCCTAAGTGGGTGGCTGGATACAGGGCAACAAGCAGGCAGACTACGTTAGCAAAGGTGAGTAGGGAAGGACTCCCAACAGACAAAATTTAAGTCTACATATCTGTGAAGTACATAGAATATGAAAATAATTGTGACAAAGAATATTGTAACGTCTACAGAAAAGCTGAAGTTCCAGTGTTCAATGAAAGAAAAGCAAACTATATGAATATGACATGAAAATAGAGAAGAAGCAGCTAATCAAAAATGACAGGAGCCTGAAAACTGGCTTAGTCTACACCTGTCTTCTCTAACCAAAAGGCTCTGCAAGAAACTCAACAGCCTTGCCCATGGCTTAGACAGTAAATGTTTCTGTTCACCAAAGTCATTCAATCTTCTTCCTGTAACACCTGAAATACCTAAGATATTCTAAGCACTGTCTTAAGCACTGGGGACTCAATGAATAAAGCAGACAGAACTGTCTTCACGCTGCTGTATTCCTGAGGGATCAGGGTAGAAGACAACTAACAAACTGTGGCCTTTTCAGGGGCAGTATGTGCAAGACGAAAATAAACACAGGCTGTCAGAACAGGGAGAGCATGACCAGAAACCTCCCCTTCCCTGAGCAGACCTAAGCAGTCAAAGGGCAGCACTGTATGCTCTGAAGGAAAGGAAGATTCGGCTGGAGTTACGGCTTTTAAACACTGGATCAACCCCTAGTGCAACCTGGAGCCATGTTCTCATCATCTGTGACCCTCATTCTTTCATCTGTAGAGACTGCCAAGCAAACTGAAGACAATTGAAATACAAAGCATGGCACGTGGTAGAACAACGGTGATAACAGCTGGCAACACCTTAATAAAAACCTATCCTAAATAAAACCAATCGCATCTGCTCTCACGGAAAAGAAAGGATGAGTAGGTCTCTTGATTTTCAGACTTTCCCTTTCCCTTGTTTAAGTATTACCTGTGTTCTGTTTTCTACTTTAGGCTTTTCTCTTTAAAAATATTTCTTTTGCTTTTACACTTTTCTATAAGATCATTTAAACAGTGATATCAAATAGGCTTTGTGCACTAATAGGAAACTACTGTCAAATAATCTACACTACCTATGTAACTTATTCTACTAACTTAATGTCCAAAATTCAATGTGACAAATAAAATTTGTTTAAAATAACATTAGGTATGTACAAGTCATGACATTTCTGAGGTAGAAACTATTTTGAGGGCCTTCAATTTTGGCAATCCATCCTTTAATTTCCAAAACCCAAACCAGGTATGAATAGAGATGTAATTGAATTAGCATTTAAAAACTGACAGCTAGGCAATGTGAAGTAACAGAGTCACAGAACGAGTGAGCTGGACTGATACCTTTCCTGGGTCAGTGACTGGCTGAAAGATCAAAGGCAGGTACCCTAAACCTCTATCTGAGAACTGTGCTAATCTGTTTCAAACAGAGAAGATCCCACTGCCTATTTCACAAGCCTGTTGTGAAGACTCACATGAGAAGATACATTGCAGCTTTCTGTAAACCACAAAGCACTACGTAAATGTCAGTGTTTCTCTTAAGGACTCCTTACTCTCATGACATCCTTAGCCAGAAGATGGTTCTTTAGCATGTTCATCAGTGCAAAAGCACTTTGTTTATAATATGGCTCTCTTTAAAAGCCATGTAAATTAACATTATGTGAGTGAAAGGAGAGCTATTTAATAAGGTCAATGTTAATCTTCAGTAGCATTTCTAGGTTCTAGCAGAAAGCCATTGCAAGAGGACAGGATAACTCTTAATAGAAGAGAAAATTAGGAGAAAAACAGAAGGACAACACAGAATCCCCACCCAAAGAACTGGGAAGCGCTCTAAAACATTAATATCAACTCTGGGTGCCTAAAGGAGGCTTGAGAAGCTACCATGAACAAGTCTAGGTACTTTCAGTGTATTTAGGTTAATAAGGACTGAGGTCTTTTGGTTTAATATACTTCAACATATCAAGTTTTTAGAACATGTACAATGTAATTCTTACCACTGATCCAAAATGTAGTTTCTAATTTTCAAATAGCGTTCTGGTGTTTTAGTTTGGCGTCCCTCAAAAAACTCAGGAATTGCTTGCTTTTCTTCTTCTTGAATGGCATTTCTATCGATTTCCACTTCTTGCTCTGGTGGCTTAAGCTCTTCTCCCTCATGGCTGTCCTCCACCTGCCGACTCTCACAGGACTCTGGAGAGGGTGAGGGCTTGCTTTCACCAGTTACTTCTTCCCCATCTTGCACATTGTAGCCTTGAGCCAGTCTGTTGTTCTTCTCACTTAATTCGACTGAGTTTTCACCATTACTGGTCTGTCTTATAGCCCACGATGCAATGTCTGAGCTTGAACATGGTTCTGCTTCACTTGGCTTCTTGTTCTGAAGATACTCCCGGGAAGATTTAGTTAAGGGGCCTTCCGAGCATATGAATTCTCCATGGTTGGCTTCACAGATTTTACTATTAGGAATGTCTAAAGTAAGATGGCTGCCAGAATTCTTTTCTGGTGTCTGAGAAGTCAGCTCATCCAGTTCGTCTGTGATGTCTACGTCTTCATCATCAGATAACTTTTCGATTTTTACAGCATTCAGGTTAGGATCGGCACGCCCCCTCAAACACGATGCCGCCCGCATCTTCGTCCTCTCGTCTTTAGGGTTCACCTGAAGATCGCTGCTGCTCTTCTGAGCTGGTGGTTCTTTAGCCACACCCCACTTTACCTGATTGAGAACCAAAACAGTATCCACATAATATTAAGACTTGAAGTTTAATCACCTTACACAAAAAAATTAGGTAACGTGTTTTTTCAACTAAGTGTATGCTAACAGCAATCATATTTTCACTTGCTTTTAAAAATCTTATACCACTATCTAGTGAGAAGAGCCATTCTGAAGCTGTGGAGCTTCACGAAGGATCTTACACTCTCACTAATGAATGCATTTTTATGCACCCATAAGAACACGAAAAGCAATTAGCTTTTTGTTGATTTGTTTTGGTGTTTTAAGACAAGGATTCTCTGTAAAGCCCTGCTGTCCAGGCACTCAATCCAGGCTGGCCTCAAACTCAGAACTCAAAAGATCGGCCTGCCTTTGCCTCCTGAGTGTTGGAACTGAAAGTGTACGCCACCACTGCCTGGCAGGGACTGGCAGTCAACTTCATATCCTCTTTCGTACCTCATGTCCATCACCTGCCCTCAGTCTGATCCCATCCCTAATGGTTCGCCTTTCTTGTGTTCTTTTCAACATATTAGACTTCATCCATGCATACATTTGCATATATATATATATATATATATCTGACAAAATCTTACACATGAGAGAGAACACATTTTTTTGTCTTTCTCAGCGTGGTTTTGCTTAATATTATACATACATTCTAAGTCTATCATCTGCCTATGAATTTTGTAATTTCACTTATCTTTAAACCTGGATAGTATTCTCTCTCTCTCTCTCTCTCTCTCTCTCTCTCTCTCTCTTTCTCTCTCTCTCTCTCTCTCTCTCTCACACACACACACCAAAGTTTCACTATCCAGTCATCTGGTGGTAGACAACAAGGCTGAATCCATTTTTTTTTTTGCTATACTGAATAAGCACACCTAGTATTTACATTATTTACATTAGAAAAAAATCTCACTTAAGGCACTTCCAAATATTATTATGCTCCTAGATCTTAAATAAGCACAGGTAGAAATTCTACTGAGAGCTGGCTCAGCAGTTAAAGAATACAGGCTGCTTTTCTAGAGGACCCAGGACCGGTTTCCAGAACTCACATGGAAATGGAGGCTCACAGCCATCTGTAACTTCTGTAACTCCAGTTAGAGGATCCAATGCCCTAACTCTTCTGGGCTTTGTGGGCACTGTATAGTCTGTGGTGGGCACACACACACACACACATACACTCTCACACACACACACACGAAGGCAAAACACTCATACATATAAAATAAAAATAAAATATCCTAATTTAAAAATATATATACACAACTAAATACAGAACAAATTATATGAAAAATTACGAACTAGATCATGACTACTTCTTTCTGAAAAAGCTTATTAGATTTTTAGACAGTTCTTGATAATAAAAACTCTTCTGTTTTTAGACAGATTTCATAACCATGTTAGGTAGCATTTATATCCCCTAAACTCCAAAAATTTCCACAAGTTTCTTCTACAGCACAAATGTTTATAAAATAATGTGCATTTCCCAGAGGAAATGCTGGGCTGCTTCACATTTTCTCTCAGGAACACTGTTTGCTTTGAAAACCGCATGAACAGCTGCTCTCCTGCTTAAGATCTGCATCCATTCGACAGCAGCCTCAGAACAACGAAGAGGGCTGGAGCCCGGCACCAAGCACCATCAGCTACTAGTGTGAGGAGCTGCACTCTGAGTCACCCCTCGTCAGCTGCAGATAGCACACGGCTGCTCCAAAGTGTTTTTTAAAAAAAAATTTAAAAAAAAACAAGCAAGCAAACAAGCAAACCACCGAGCCAGACAGAGGACTTGGTGGGTAAGCCAAGCTCAACACCGTGAGTTCAATCTCCAGTGCCCACATGAAGGAAGAACTTATTCCCACAATGTCCTCTGACCTCCACACTCACACAGCACACATAAAATAAGCAATTTTTTCAAGAGCCAAAACACTTACATAAGTATAAACTACATTAGCTAAGAAAGTCCTAACAATAAGACTACTCAGCTGGAGCTGATGATGCATGCCTACAACCTCGGCATTCAGGATGACAGTCATACTGTTCTAGGCCAGCTGGGGCTATATAGTAAGATCCCATCTCAAAAACGAAAACAAAAAACAAACACCCCAAAAAAACAAAAACAAAACCATCCAGACTCTCCTTACTGTCTGTATTGAGTATTTGTGCTTACTAACTCTATCCAAAATGTTATTCTCATTCAGAGAATATGTACAGAATATGTACTCCGCTTACCTGATTTTTAAAGTACTGTCTGGCGTAAGTCTTCACTTGTAAAACTGTGCGACTCTGAACTAGTGTTGCGATTTTGGTCCACCTCCGGCCAAATTTAGCCTGTTATCAAAATAGAAACAATTTGCTTTGGAGTACCTTATTTAGTAATATTTCAAACAGTTACCACAAAATGAAACCCAATCTATTAGACTGTATCTATGATACAGTGGGATTCCCCTCTGTATGCTCTGAATACCATTGGTTAATAAAGAAACTGTCTTGGCTTGTGATAGGGCAAAAGAGTAGAGCTAGTGGGGGGGGGGAACTAAATTGAATGCTGGGAGAAAGAAGGCGGAGTCAGAGAGATGCCATGTAGCCACTGCTAGAAACAGATGAGCCAGAACCTTGCCAGTAAGCCATAGCCACTTGGCAATACAAAGATTAATAGAGATGGGTTAAATTAAGATGTAAGATATAGCCAATAAGAAACTAGAGCTGATAGGCAAAGCAGTGATTTAATTGATATAGTTTCTGAGTGATTATTTCAGGGCTGAGCAGCTGGGAACAAACAAGTGGCCTCTTACAACACCACACCCTGGGCATTCCCATGGAGATGTCATGTCCAAAAGAGAAAATATACAATTCTAGATATATGATAGATATTTATACACCAATTCTAAACCTTATTTAGTATGTAAATCTTCACAATGATATTCCTACAGTAGATCAACAACACACCACCCATTAACTTTAGGTAAGTCTGAATTGAAAAAAGAACTGTTTCTACAGTTAGTTAATACTAGCTAGGTGTTACTCTTAAATCATTAAAACAAAAGTTAATTTTGTTAATTTAATTCTCATACAACAGGAAAAAAGCAAACATAACTATCATCAGTATAGAAAAAAAGAAAAAAAAACCTCTAGATAGTTTATGTATTTATATTACAACACTCTAATACATAGCTCTCATGCTACTGACTAGAAAAATACAAACATATTTTACTTCTCATGATTTGTATGTTAATTCAATTTTATTCAAATGTTCTATAAATATTATACACTACCTATAAAATGTATATACATTCTCAAAATCAAATTCAGTATAATTCTAAGTTACATGTACCCTAGAAAATAGACAACCTACTTTTGATTGTTTAAAAATTAATGGTCATTTTATTAAACATTTCTCCATGTTATATTTTTAGTATTTGAATCACATACATATATTTAATACTTCATAACTTCTAAGAGATTTCAGTGAAACAGTCATACAAAAGGTATTTTTGGTTTTCAAATATATGTACTGAAAAATGTGAATTATGCACAATGCTAGATAGTTGAATAAAAATAAAGAATTAAGCTTATGTCCTATTAAAAGTTGTGGGGATTTTTGCTTCTAGAATAATTTTACTGTAAGTTAAAAATTTCTCTACTTACCAGTCCTTGTTCAAATAGTTCTTTTTCTTCTATTGTCCACTTTACTGAATAACTGGCTGGTTTTGTAGGAGAATGTACCCTGAAGGTAAAAAAAAAAAACAAAACTGAAATGAAACATTCCATATTTATGCAGCTAAAGGTTATAGACCAGTAGTTCTCAACTTTCCTAATGCTGTGACCCTTTAATGCAGTTCCTCAAGATGTGGTAACCCCCAACCATAAAATTATTTTCACTGCTACTTCATAACTGTAATTCTGCTACTGTTATGAATCCTAACAGTATGTGTGTGTTTCCTGATAGTGGTAGGTGACCCCTGTGAAAGGGTTGTTGAAACCTCCAATGGGCTGCAGCCGGTTGAGAACCACTGTTATAGACAGTCACCAGGCTAAAACAAAGACTTCTAGTCTACTGAAAAGGGGGGAGGGGAAGGAGCAGCTGCTGCAGCTGGTACCTGGGCAATAAGGTTTACCTGTTCCTTAGTTCTACCAGAATGAAAGAGAGTGATGGGAAACAAACAAACAAACAAACACCCACCCAGCCCCAAACAATATAATCTTGGGTCTGAGTGAGGACAACACTAAAGACAGCAAAAGAAGTCTCTCTGGAACAAGGAGAAGGCCTCAGACTGAAAACAAAGAGCAGCCATTAATATATTCCCAAAGCCTAAGAATTAAATTCTGTATCACAAGAAATAAAGTAGACTAACGAAACTCTCCAATTTCATCAAGCACCCAGTCTTCCCACTGACTTCACTTTGTATAGCAAAATACAAAAGCCAAAGTCTGTTCATGCTCAAACCCGAGTTTATAAATGCTAAATAATGACCATTCTTTTCCAATTAAAGAGAAAGCATATTTGTAAAACCTTTAACTTTTCTAGAATTTTTTTTGAGACAGGGTGCTGCTGTGTACTCCTGGCTGGCCTAGAACTCACTGTATAGAACAAGCTGGTCTTGAACTTGTGGAAATCCTGATTCTGCCTTCCAACTACTGGAATTATAGGCATGCACCAGTATGCCCAGCCCAATTTTGGTAGGTAAATTTTAGAAGCCACAGATCCAAATGAAATTGTACATAATGATTTTTAAACTATCAAACGAAAAGAAATCAAATCAATCCATAATATATCTTCACTTTGTAATAAACTGCCAACAGAAAGATATATTTAAAAAATTCTGGCAAATAAATGGCAGCATAAAAGTATGTATTCTAACATCTATGCCAAAACCCTCTTTCAAAATAATATCCTGTCCTTTGAAACGAGAGAGCTTTTCTACTGACTATATCTAATTGTTAAGAATTTTCTCAGCTGGGAGGTGGGGGCACACGCCTTTAATCCCAGCACTTGGGAGGCAGAGGCAGGCGGATCTCTGAGTTCAAGGCCAGCCTGGTCAACAAGAGCTAGTTCCAGGACAGGTTCCAAAGCTACAGAGAAACCCTGTCTCCAAAAAGAATTTTCTTATAATTTTCAAATGATTTGAAAAGGTCTAAAGGGGCTGGAGAGATGGCTCAGTAGTTACAGTATTCAATTGCCAGCACACTTATCAGGCTGCAACAACTTCCTGTCACTTCAGCTCCAATGGACCTGACACCTTTAGTCTCTGGGGGAAACCTGCACTCACACACACACACACACACACACACACACACACACACACACACACACACACACAGAAACACAAGTGAGCACACATAATTTTAAAAGTAAAAAGGATTTCTATTTTTAAATAAGAATAGGTACATACATGATTTTTGCTGTTTTCTGCAGACTGCACATGGAAAGAGAAAACAGGAAGCTTGTGAAGAAGTTCCTAAATTTGTAACTCAAAACTTTTAATAGTAATATAACTGATTTTACCTGTTGGTGTGCTTTTTATCATCTTCCTTTTGATTAATCCAGAATTTTCCTGGAAGTGATTTATTAGACAAATAATACCTATGTAGACACTAAGGAAAATTAAGCAATATTAAAGTCATATAATTCTTATGTACTATCAAGTAGGCTGACTGGTGAAGACATTTAAACGTAATGCAAACCTATTCCTCTTGAAGCTTGCCCAGGGCTGTAAGTCCATGCTTCACATGTTGCCTGTAGGAACGAACGATCACATAACACACACAACACCTGCCCTGCAGCACAGGGATGCTGGTTTCCCTTCCTTCTCTACCATAAATGCCTGAGACAAAGTAGCTTAATCTTCTTCTTTTCTAAAATATGAATAGTAAAATAGATGAAATTTTTTGTAGGGTAATATGGGAACCACTGTTTTCATAGTTTTAAAAGTCACAGCAAAGAGTTCAGGATTCTTCTCCACACTAATATGAAGAAGCACCCCTCGGCACTGCTTGGACCAGCCTGCCACAAAACTGTTCCCTAAGTCTGAACTTTATCAACCACATGTCTACATAATAAAGGTTCTCCTTATCCTCTCAAATATATTTAGTGTCTATGAGCTTATGTTTAACTCTTACTCTACTTGTTTTTACATCTGTAACTGAACAAGTGCCTACTTGAGTGTTCAATAACGTAGAATTGCAGAGTTCAACATGGTGGCCACTGGTCACATGTGAGCATCAAGCATCTGGAACACAGCTAGCATTAACTGAGATGCAGCGCTAAAGTAAAATGTACTGTGAGTTCCAAAGACTTAGTATGAAACCCTAATGATATTTTCATTTGGGGCTAGACACACGGTTCAATCAATGCTTGCTATACAATCATAAGAATCTAATTAGGATCCATGTAGAAAGCTAGGAGCAGTGGTTTGTGCACATATAACCCCAGCACTAGGGGCCAGACACAGGTGGATCCTTAGAGCTTTTGACTACCTAGCCAGTCAAATCAGTGAGCTTCTGGGTCATAGGAATCTTTGCCTCGAAAAATCATTTGGAGAGGGAATAAAGAAAACACTTCAAGTCAACCTCTAAGCTCTGCACACATGTATATATTATCACACACAAAATACAATGTTTTCACATAAGCTGAGAGTTTATGTTGTAAAAAGGCATATAATATAAAAATTCATTTATTTTATTTTAAATGAGGCTACTAGGAAATTGGAGATTAAATGTGCCTCTCATTAAAAAAAGTAGCCTAGGCAATATGTGGGAAGAATTACAGTGTAAGGGGCTAACCAATGGCAACTAAAGATATAGAAAACATTCTTAAATTAATAGAGCAGTTTGGAATAAAATAACCGAAGTTCTGGATTAAATAGTGGACAGAGAGGGCTGGAGGGATGGTTCAACAATTAAAGAGCAATAACTGCTCTTCCAGAAGTCCTGAGTTAGATTCCAGCGCTCCCATGGCAGCTCTCAACTGTCTGTAACTCCGGTTCCAGAAGATCTGACAACCTTATGGTCTCCACAGGCACCAGGAACACAAGAGGTTTACAGACATACATGCAAACAAAAATACACATAAATAATGATAATAATAATAACAACAATAAGAGTAGACAGATAGCCATAAAAAGCATATGGAAAAGGTTTTTTTAAGCCACTATTTGTTAGTAATCTTTAAATTCAGAAAATCAGAAATTACTGATATACTGAAATTTTCTGAAATTACTGATATCCTCTCATTTGACATAAAAAAAAAAAAAACAACTGAGTCTCAAAGTTAAACTGAAACCAATCAGAATAATCAGTCAGTGGCTGAGTCACAGATAAGGACCTAACACCCACCGGGGCTGGAGGACAGAAATCAATTTATTTTGTTTCTCATTTAAAATTCCCCTCAAATAACATCTGTAAACTGCAGAATATAATGTGAATAGCTCCACATGTTCTAAACGTATGCCTTGTACAGGTAGAATTTCTGAGTTTTAGCTTTTATAACTTTGAAAATGGAAGTTTGGAATTGGAGTTCTGACTTAAATCTTTTACCATTTCTATGCAATATGTACACTCTACATGTGGACATGACTAACAACAAAAACACTGTGTCAGTCTCAGATGACATAAAATGACACAATCGAATTGCTAAGCAGTCATCTAGCAATTATATATGTCCTCTTGTATAATGTTTGCAGTGATTCGCTTTTAACCCTGAAACCTTTACTCTTCTCATATGGATGAAGGATACTCTTCTTCCAACAGCATTTTCTCGATGACAGCTCTGTTCTCGGCACTGATGGAGCTATCCAGAGTCCAAGGCTAATTGAAAGAAAGAACAGAATGTTTCATTACCTAAAGAGCGATCTTACTTCATTGAGTGAAATACATGATCTAAACAATAACAGCTACAACTCACTAATATATATAAATACATGATATAAACAATAACAGCTACAACTCACTAATGAGCACACAGCCACACTTTGATTTTCACAATCACCCTGAGACAGTACGAACAGTTCACAGATGCATCTGCAGCATTTTGAGTGGCATTTTGAGTGGAAGAAAGGAAACCTCACACGAAAGATTGCTGGATTCCCAGGCTCATGCCCCTTTAACTGTAAGCAGTAATAATGGCTGCCATACACAAAAGAACTCCTAGGCTTCAGGCATTTTGCGGACTACTTAACCTGTTTCCAAAACTCAAATCCATTACCCTAAGTAAATGATCATACTCATTTCAAGTTTCAAGGTTACAAAATTTCAACTCCTATCTCTTTAAACTCCAGACTATTCTAGTCACTATCCCACACAAGACCTTTGGATGGTCTAACCGGCTTTTCAAATGAAACATATACAAAACAGAATCCAGTATCACCTGTGTCCACCTGTCTTTCCAACTTTGCCAAGAGCACCGTCAACCACTTAAACAGCTAAGAATCATTATGGATTCTTTTGTTTCTCTTCCATCTCCATATGCAATCTACTAGATAGCTCTGCCTTTAAAATCTAATTCAAAGTGGTTCAATTACACCTCTACTGGAACACACAGGACCAAGCCACTAATATCTGGCTTGCATTATTGCAAATGGTTCCTCGCCAGTTCCTCTGTTTCTACTCTTGCTTCCCCCACTGTTCTTCACCACAGCACCCAAAGCATATTTGACAAAAATGAATCCACTAGTGTGTACTGAAAGTTATAGAAATATTTCAATGACATCGCAGTTAGACAAAATTGAAACCCATGAGCATAAGCCAGTGCTTCCACACTTGCTATTCCTTCTGCCGAGCATGTCAGTTTTTATAAGTCTTCATCTGTCCAGTCACTTTCCCCATTACATTTCAACTTAAATGTCACCTTCTCAGTGTCCTTTATTGACTTTTCCTCAAGCATTCCCCCACTCTACTAACTCAGTCAACACTGCTTATTTCTTTCATAATCTACAAAGGGTTTGTCTGCCGATTTACTGCCAGGATCCTGTTTTGTCTATAGATTCCATGAGAGCAAAGTCACATCTACCTTGAAGCACTTTAACCTGCCCTACTGTCTGGCATGGCGAGTGCGCAGTTGCTGCTAATGAAGCCGTGACCCTGTGGTTATGCCCATCTTTCCCCTGCAGAAATCAAAGCTGACAAGTGTGAGGTGTGTGATAGAGATTTATACCTAATCAAATCAATCTGAACTTATTTCTCAAGAGATCGGTTTTTCCCTAGTTGAAAAAAAAAAAGGCTTCTCTATTTTTTAAAGGAAGTGTTTCTATATACTACCTATGGAATTGTGGAGAATTAGTACTCAGGAAAGGAAAAAGGGCACTCTGGACAATAAGTGCAGTGTTAAGTCACCTGACAGCATACTTACAAGACAGCCATTCTCCCTTCCCCATGTTGAATCAAGATAGTGATCTTGAAAGACGGATGCTGTGTTTTCATCATTTCTGTAATAAATATAAAAATTAATAGAAGAGCGATATTATATTCATTTACAACTATAACTCACACAGGATAGGGCTGGCCATTGTTGATGCTAAGCAAACACCTTCCCCTCTTTATCAAAGACGGAACACTCCAACAGTACCTGCTCTACCTTGTAAACCTGTGCGGGGAAGCTATGATGCAAGCACAAAAGCCAGTGCATGCTGAGGCCAAGAGACAAGTATACACATGCACACAACTCTATAGCTACATCTGTTAGAACTATCAAAGCCACAAACCCGACCACCCTCAAAATGAAAAACAAACAAAACTAGACGTAAGAACTAAAATAAAAGGTACTAAAGGAATTAAGCAACAACTTAATTTAAAAGTAATTTGATTTAGAAGATTTCTGTATCCAC
The DNA here is from genome assembly GCF_000317375.1 of Microtus ochrogaster. NCBI lineage: Eukaryota > Metazoa > Chordata > Mammalia > Rodentia > Cricetidae > Microtus > Microtus ochrogaster. The sequence goes on from NC_022016.1 coordinate 31,604,717, forward strand.
GAGAGATCAAAGTTTACTAATTCTGTCATTTTCTTTTTCACTGAAATAAGTACAATACGTGGTTCACTTACAAGAAGACGGGACAGTCGGGTTTGGAGGGTCTCAAGGTATGGCGTAATCAACTTCAAGCACACAACAGGCAAACATTAAATTTATGTTTCCTAGTAAAATTATTGACTTTTTCCTGATCTAACCTAGTAATAAGACACTCTATGAACTGAAAGCAATTTCTCTCAACTACTGACAACAAACAGCTCTAAACTCATGTCAACTGTGATTTCAAAGAGACTAATAAAGGCTTCTATGGCTGTGTCAGTAGAAAAAAACCTTTGCACAACTAGGTCTACCAAGAGTGCAACAGGTGGGCCTTTGCAGAAACCTTTTCATATAGCATACTACAGTAAGGATTAGCCTCATTCACACGCTGATGTATGTATCTGAACGCCTACCTGAATCTCCTTTACATGGTTCAGCTTACAATAACCTTTCCTCTCACATCTGGCAGGCTTCATTTCCCTCTTAGCCTCTGAAACTTCAATCTCTCTAGTGGTCCAAATGATCCAATTCAGCCTGGCCCTTTCTGCCATTGTTTCCACTCTCTGTTCTAAGGGCCCATTGGTTTCACACCTTAAGACCCTTACCGGGTCAGTGCATGAGAATAAAACTGGCAAGCCATCCAATCATCTTCCTTCACCCTTGTCCATTTACTAAACACACACATAAGGTTTACTGTTTGTTCCACCCAACAAGAATTAAGAGTTTTATGAGAGCAGGAATTTCATTTTCACATTGCTATATATGCTCAGGGAGCGACATACAGAATATAATCAGCAATTGAGGGAATGAGTAAACAAGGCAGTTGGGTGGGTAATGGACCAGAGATCTGTAACAGTTAAGGAATAAGTACTTTACCACAAAACTATCCCGGCATGATGATACTTAACTGTAATTCCAGAATTTAGAAGGTAGAGGCAGGAGGATCAGGAGTCTAACACATAGCAAGGTCAGTCTGAGCTATATGAGAACCTGGCTCAAACAAAACAAAATGACACAATAAAACAAACAAACAAACAACAAAAAAACTTTGCCTTAAAAGCAATTGGAAACTGAAGGTAAAAATCAGATTTGGATGTAAAAAAGATTTAACTTTAGAATGAAAAGGGACTAAGAAGAATAGTGGTAGAGAATTATAAAAAATACTAGAGAAACACAGCAACAACTTGTATCAAAAAAAAAAAAGCAGTATGAGCAAGAAGTTTCATTTGGGATAATCCTTAATATCAATGGGCCTTTAAATCCTGACCAGATGGGGGAGTAGAAAAATGGCAAAAGGGGAGGGAGTACAGGTCTGTGCTCTTGGACTGGCTGGATGCTGCTGCCACGTATTCAACAGGGACATCAGAGACGGTCTTAAAGAGGAAGCTGCGGCTGGGCGGTGGTGGTCGGGAGGCAGAGGCAGGCGGATCTCTGTGAGTTCGAAGCCAGCCTGGTCTACAAGAGCTAGTTCCGGGACAGGAACCAAAAAGCTACGGAGAAATCCTGTCTCGAAAATCCAAAAAAAGAAAAAAGAAAAAAAAAAAAGAGGAAGCCGCTGAGGTACTGCACGTGAAACTAGAGTCCTGGTCTGGAGCTCAGAAGGAGGTGGACCAATGAAAGCCTGGGGAAAGCAAATATAGGTAGAACTTAAGGAACTGCATCAGAATGGCAGGGCAGCAAAAGAACCTCACAGAAATTTAGTCAGTAGAGATGCCAGGCTTGGAGATATCACTGGGTATGGCAGCAAGCATACCTTTCACCAACAAGGTCTTTAAAAGCATACAGAAAAGGAAGGTGAGAAGAAATAACAGTTGAAGGAAAACCAAAATGCAGTGTTCCATTTTTGTACCTAGCTTTCAATATGTGCTTAAAAGCAGTATGTTTCAAGCTAATCCCCAAGAGCTCCTTAAACGCTACTGTCCTCTATAACAGCACACCTCAAGGGCACCGGTCATGCTCAACTCAAGATGATTCTAACTCCAGCATCACAGGGCACCATTCCACCGGTAATAACATCAATGATGCTCCTTAAGCAGAGGCTGACATCAGGAACCTTCATAACCCTGCTTGAATGATCAATCAGGAAAAATAAACAGAAAAGGAAGAACATAACTGTTCCTCGGTACGGTGGAGGAGAAAGTCTACTATAGATAAAAGGGAGAATATGGGCAGAGGCAGGGACATCTAGGAGAGTCCAGATGACCCCAAGTAGAGCCATGGGAGGAGACGAAGGGGAGAAGGGAGAGGAGACACTGACCAAGAGAATGACCAAGAGAGTAAAGGCTAGACCAAAAGGGCCAGTTGACCAAAATGGCTGGATTATATAGGGAAGGGTATTTGGGGTCAGGAAAGTCCAGGCCCAGGGCTGGAAAAATTTAGGGTATGGCACAGGGTATGCCAGCCATACCCATACCCTGTAACAGGTAAGGACTTAGGGATGCTGGGAGGATCTATGTTAAATGGGCACCTCAGCCATTTGTCCTGGGTTTCAGTCCTAACACATAAGGTTAACATTACAAATGCCACCAATAGACCCTTGCCAAGAAAACGGTACAACAAAGAAAAAGGGAGACAAACGAAACCCAACCAGAAAAGTTAAGATAAATCTACGAAAAAAGGCATAGAGCCAACGTTCTTAGGTAATGCTGTCTGAACCAGAGACGAATTCATTCCTTCGTGAATTTCAAACAACTGTCCCTACCCACTTAGCTCACTGACTTACAAAAGTTAAAAACCACAAACTCACAAGCACTTGTTTAAAACTGAATGATTACACCAGTGTGAAGAATTGCTGTTATCTCGGGCTCTTCACAAGAGCTCCAGAGAAAAATAATCATATGAACTTAACTACCCCTTACGTAACTCTTAAATGCTTTAAGAGTTCACAGGACATGTGTAAATGCTCCTTATTTTGGTAACTCATTGGGAAAGCCGGTACTCTATACAATCAAGCAGCTCTCCAGTCAGATGGATTATACCAGCCACTATATGGACCAAAACCAGACCAATATTAGTAAAAGCATATACTTCAAAAGAGTTCGAACAAAGTTGCTGACAAGATACGAATAATGTAATTGGCTGCATTTACAACTCAGGTCTTCTGGCTTCTACCTTAGCTCCCATTCTGGTTCCCGTTACTTAAAAGGAGGGATAATTCTTACTCCTAAAGTAAGGTGTCAAAGCAGGTTCAGTTTAAAACCACACAGCCCGTCCTGCAGGCACTGGTGTTTAACATCCCTCACTGGATCTTCACTGTATTATCTCTAAGACAGTAAAAAACACTGTCAGGCATCTAAAGTATGCTAAAGCATCCTTCTCGATTACGTCCTCGATGCTCCAACAGTATGATTGACACGTGATTCTTTAGTTTTCAAGCAAGCGAGCAGAGGCTCAAATGCCTTGACAGGGGTCACAGTGACAGTAAACAGAAAGAGCGACTGCAGAAGGAAAACCAGAACTGTCCAACTATGAAATCTGGACCCCCTTGAAAACTGCCTTTCCGCAAGTTTTCACAACTTTCTCTGCGAAGAAGAAATCAAACGACTTGACCAAGGTCGCTTGCTGACGCAGAACTAAATGCCTACGAAGTCAGGTCCTGTGGACCAGATGCCCGTGTTCAAGTCGCTGTGAGGAGCCCGAGACAAAGCGAATGCAGGAAGGAATCCGAACTGGAACACGGCCACTGCATTCCGGGAAGCAACTAAAAACAGTCGGGTCGGGACGCTCGGTCCACGCCCCGATCCGCAGACCCAGCCGACTTCCGGTCAGGAGCAGCCCGAGTCCCGACGCAGCCCCTACGATCGCATCGTCCAGCCCTCGCCTAGCACCGCCCGGCCCGCAGCAACCCGCTCAGCGCCTCACCCCGGCTGTGCAGCCGCCTGCACATCTCCTTCCACATCCACATCTGCTTCCTCTGCCTCCATGACTGCACCTGACCCGGCCGTACTCACGAGATCCCGCGAGATGCAGCGGGCCGGGGGCGGGGCCTTGGTACTGCGCGCGCCGCTGGGGAGGCGGGGCTTCCGAGGAAAAGGCGCAGGCGGGGAAGACCCAGGGGGTTTGCTGTGAAACACCCGACCACCCGCAGACCCTTCTACGCTGTGTCTGTCCAGTTCCCTGGACACTGGAGTGTCTCACTTCTCTCACGTGTTACATGGGATTACTCTTGGCAGATCTCTTTCCATTCGGACTAGGGACCTTGTTTGATGTGCGTGTGACAGTCATTGCATCTGGTTCTGTTTTCACACACACACACACACACACACACACACCACGCACGCTTACCCGCATGCTCTCACCCACCACAGATAATTCTTAGAATGACCCAGTGGAATAGGTGCAGGTTTCATGGATTTTATGTCACGGATAAGAAAACAGACTCAGAACGGTGATGTGATTGTCCAAGCATATCTCCAGGAATTCTGGCTTTTTAAACTCTGCCCTAAGTGCTCACCATATAAAAATCATTGCTGGGAATCTGTGAAGCAAGGAACTTAACGGTTTTCCAAGAAATTAGATCCCACCTCTATGCATTTTCTGCTTTAGAGTCTTGTCTTCCAAATAGTTAAGATTCTCTGGCTCAGTCTTCTCTCCTATTGGACTATGACTTCCTTAAGGACAAAGCCTGTCTGGTGGCCCTCACAAGGTCAGCATTTACCTTGGTGTCTCACACATAGTAGGAGCTCAGGAAATGTTGAGCGAGCTGGTAACGTAGACCTATTATTTCACAGCTCCGTTTGAGAGTGTGATGGCAAGAGATGGAGAAAGAAATGTGTAAAATGAGTGCCCAGCGCTCAGGAGCTGAATGAACAGTGTAAGGTTTAACCTCAGGACAACCTGGAACTGTATTTTTTTGGAGTTTTGTTTTGTTTCTTTGCTTGTTATCAAAGGAGTTACTCAGTAATCAATGCTAATGGCTCGCTTTACACAGAATAGGCATTTAGGGATGGCTTTTGAACTTAATTTGAGAAATGCAAAGTAAAGATACTAGTCTCTAACTCAAAAAAGAACCCCCCCCCCCAAAAAAAAATCAGAGGAACCACTGCAGTGCCTACTACCGGGCCAGGTCAGGAATGGTGCCTGTTTTCACCACACGGTGGGAGGGGCTGAGGAAGCCTTGACATTACATTCCAAGTGATTAAAATCCCAAGTGGATTTTAATGAGCCGGGCGATGGTGGCGCACGCCTTTAATCCCAGCACTTGGGAGGCAGAGGCAGGCGGATCTCTGTGAGTTTGAGGCCAGCCTGATCTACAGAGCTAGTTCCAGGACATGCACCAAAGCTACAGAGAAACCCTGTCTTGAAAAACAAAACAAACAAACAAAAAAAAAATCCCAGATGAATATGTGTTGCTACATAGCCATATCAAGTACCCAGTGCCTCAGACCCATGGGGCAGCCATTCCAGTAGAGGTCAGGCTCAGAATGGCAAAGCCTTTCTGTGGTCCAAGTATAAATGTTTATGAATAATTGACCACAGTATGCAAACACTAGCAAATGCAGCTTCTTCCTCCTGGTGTTTACAGCCTGAGACTGTGTCCCTGCAGAGAGCTCCTAGCGACTAGCTTACTCCTGCCCCTATGCTGTACACAGTACTTGTGCTGAGGTTCTGTACTGTGGTTTCTGTGCTATGGGTGTGGCTCATGCCACTCTTTCAGAGTGTGCTCAGCCCACCTGACGCCAGCTTTTTTGTGTATATGTCTGTTATTTCTTTAGTTCCTGTCCTATCTTCATTCCCTCATCACCCCAGCCATGTTTAAGGACCACACACACTTGCAAGACAGCAAGACTGCAGCACAGACTAGAGATCCTCATCATTCATGGGGTAGACAATATGAAGGATGTGGCCTGGGTGGTAAAGCATTTTATTGGGTAGATAGGTCATTGCTTTGGCACTGCCCAGAAAACCAACAAAAGTTGAAAGGATACACTGTTTCCAGGAAGCTTAACTGCATTATTTCTTTCTAGCACTATGTAGAATTAAAAGAATAAAAAGTATTTAGAAAATAGCAAGGTAAAGTTACAATGTCTGGCATCCGATAGCTAGACATTTAAAGAAGTAAGAAAATAAAGGCCATGTGTTGTAATAGGAGCAGCGGGGCTGAGTCCCCGGCACCCTGCCGCCCCCACGGCTAGCTTTACCCGAAATAATTACATGGAAACTGTATTCTTTTAAACACGGCTTGGCCCATTATATCTAGCCTTTTCTAGGCTAACTCTCGCACCTGGACTAGCCCATTTCTTATAATCTGTGTAGCCCACGAGCTGGCTTACCAGGAATGATCTTAACCTGCGTCTGCCTGGAGTGGGAGAATCATGGCGACTCCTCGACTCAGCTTCTTTCTCCCAGCATTCTGTTCTGTTTACTCCTCCCACCTATGTTTTAACCTATGAGGGCCAAAGCAGTTTCTTTATTGCTTAACCAATGAAATCAACAGATTGATATATGACACTCCCACATCAGCCATGGAAAGGAAACAGTGATCCATTGGAATCCTTTTGGTTCCAACACAGATGTTAGAGTTGCTATGTTTAGGCCATTTCTACAGGAGAGTTCCTATGCTAGAACTGACATGTGAGAGTCCCTAAGCTAAAACATTAGAACAGTGGTTATAGCTCTACTCTGTGTGTTTAAAAAGTTAATAGAGACATGGGAAGCTGTTGGGAGCTACAGACCCTCAGACCCTGAACTTTCTATGACCCCTTGCCTGCTGGAGTAAACAACATGTTTTTTCTATGCTAGTAGCTGCTCTGAGCATGGGACCTTCATGAGTTCCTGATAACAAGGAAGTAATTTCTGGTGGGCTTGCAGTAAAAAAAATCCTGAGAGCTAGGGTATGGCCACTAGTTAAGGAGAGCACTATATATGTTGCCTTGGAACATAATAAAATTGGCATTCTTGCTTCAAGAGGACCCATGTCTTCGTGTGTTCTTTACTCCCAGACCTTTGCCCAAACATGGTTCCAGGTGGTGCAGGCACCACAGGAAATATAAAAAAGAATGATATTGAACCTTTGGAAATGGAAATTTTATTTTCAGAGCTGAAGAACACACTTGATAGTACTAATGAGAGTGCATATTCCTGAAGAAAGAATCATTGAACCTGATATAACAAGATAAGTCAGCCAAATGAAATGCACAGAGTGACAGAAACTGGTAGATAAAAATGGCAAAGGATCACTGAGTTATTCAATGAGAACTTTGAGCATCCCACTATATCTGTAATTTGAATCCCTGGAAAACAGGCCAGTAAAACATTTAAGAAAATAATGACTAAAGATGTTTCCTATTTTGAGGAAAATAATAAATTAGTAGATTCAAGAAACTCCATAAACAAATTATATTGTGCTGTCATAAAGGTTAGTTACTCAAAACCAGTAGACAAAGATTTTCCTTTGTCAGCAAATTTCTTGTTGAGAAAAATGGAATCCAGAAAGTTGTAAAGCAATATGTCTAAAGTATAAGGAGGAAAATAACTAGTCCACTTAAAGCTCTATTTATTGTAAACAAACCTTTCAAAAATGATAACTAGACTTTGTTTTTGTTTGTTTTGAGACAGGGCTTGTTATGTAGCTGAGACTTGCCACGAACTCAAGATTCTCTTGCCTCTATCACCAGAGTGCTGGGATTAGAGGCAAACACCACTGTCCCCAACAAAAATTTTTGTAAGACATACACAGTGTGAGAGATCAAAAATTATTGAACAACATCCTTCAAGAAGAAGGGAGCATATATACATGCCTATACCTTTGTGTCAGCATAAATGTATGCAGTTTATAGTGGACAAAGGCGAATGTCAAATATTTTCCTCTATCATTTTATACCATTTTTTTTGATACAGAATCTCTCATTGAACCTGGAGCTCACCCATTCAGCAAAACTAGTCCACCAGCAAGTTCCTGTCTCTGTTTCCCCAAGCTAGGCTCATTCCACCAAACCCCAGTTCTCTCCCTTGGGATTTGAACTCAGGTCCTCATACTGAGCAGCAGGCACTGTACTGCCTGAGTCATCTCTCTAGCTCCATATGCAAAAATTTTCCTTCATATTTAAATCTAAGATTGTTAACTGTTAAAATATAGGCCATGCATGGTAGTACTTGCCTGTCAATTCCCAGTGTTCTAGAGGAGGAGGTGGGAGAATCAAGGCAAGCCTGGGCTAATAGAAGTGGTGGTGGTGGTGGTG
>NC_022016.1:31613577-31619043 GCF_000317375.1 Microtus ochrogaster
GGGAAGAAGAGGGGAAAGAGGAGAGGTGAGGAGAACTTGAGGGAGGGAATGGGATAGTTGAGATGGAGAAAGGACAGAGATGAGAGCCAGAAAAGAAATATCTTGATTGAGGGAGTCATTGTGGGATTAGTAAGAAACCTGGCACTAGAGAAATTTCCAGGAATTCAGAAGGATGACCCCAGCTAAGACCCTAAGCGATAGAGGAGAGGCTGCCTGAACTGGCATTGTCCTGTAGTCAGACTGAAGAATATCTTAAATATCACCATAGAACCTTCATCCAGCAACTGATGGAGACAGAGGCAGAGACCCACATCAGAGCACTGGACCGAGCTCCCAAAGTCCAGTTGAAGAGTGGGAGGAATGAGAATATGAGCAAAGAGGTCAAGACCATGATGGGTACATCCACTGAAACAGTCTGCCTGAGCTAATGGGAGCGCTCCAACACCAGCCAGACTGGGAAGGAACAAGCATAGGACCAAACTAGTCCCTCTGAATGTGGCTGACAGTTGCATGGCTGTGGCAGACTGAGCGGCTACTGGCAGGGGCACCAGATTTATCCCTACTGCTTGTACTGGCTTCTTAGGAACCTATTATCTTTGGATGGCTACCTTGCTCAGCCTAGATATAGTAGAGAGGGCCATGGACCTTCCCCAAAGCAATGTACCTTGCCCTCTCAGAAGAGTGGATGGGGGTGGGGTGGGAGAGTATGTGGAGGGAATGGGAAGAGGGCAGGGAGTGGGAACTTGGATTGGTATGCATAATGAAAAAAGATAGTTTTCTTTTTAAAAAAAAATGAAATAAAAACAGGATATGGAAGAAGAAAGATTTTTCTTTTTTTCCTCATTCTCACTGACAAGTTCATCTATCTTGCTGCTGGGGCATTCCTTCCCTAGTATTAGAACCTAGCTCTTCAGGATTCCAGCATAGACTGAAGACCACCGGTTACCTAGGAGTCCTCTGGAACTGCAGACTGGACTGCTAAGACGTACAGTCTCACAGGCTGAACAACTGTCAGAATTCTGGCCTTTTCATCAAGAGTCAGCTAGGGTTGGACTACCCAAACCACAGCCTAAAAGTAACCACACACACACACACACACACACACACACACACACACACACACACACACCAGTTATATTCATTTAGAGAACCCTGACCAATACACTATAGCTCTGCCTCCATTTAGAGATGAGGAACCAAAGATCCACACACACACACACACACCAGTTATATTCATTTAGAGAACCCTGACCAATACACTATAGCTCTGCCTCCATTTAGAGATGAGGAACCAAAGATCCCAAAAGTTACTTTTTCAGAGCTGACACTCTAGCAGAAGCCTTTCCAAGCCTGCCTGCCTGTTGTGTTGTATGTTCATATTACAGTGGAAAGAGGAGATATTTTGCAATGACATTTGGTATTTTGCCATTTGGTTTAAGTGGCGAGTTGGATATATTTTCTAGTTTGAGATGCTTAAATCTAGAAACTAAAAAAGAGTATATTTTGAGTATTGGAACCTTATGAAGAGCTTGCACATCTTTGTATGTAGGCACTAATGTCCTGTTCCCTTTGTTGACTCAAAAGAATGTTACCAGGGACACCAACCTACAAACCTTTATGGATTTGCTAGAGGAATGTTTAGTCAATAAAGTCCCCATTTCATTTTCTAAGCTAAAGTGCTTTTGAACCCATTGGGCAAACAGATGATTTATGTCCTGTTTCTCCCTACTTCTAGTGAATGAGAAAAGATCACTGTGTTTGTATTGAAAAGCAATGTATAATTGCAATTTTAATCCATAGATTCTTGCATGTTAGCATTTATGCTAATTAGTTTGTGTTTTACAGGGCTTTAAAAGCAGAGAGTGTCATGCAACTCCTCTAATATTATTTCCTTGTGAGTGGAACTGTCAGCTAAATGACTGCCAGAGATTTAAAAGAGTTCCCATCTTCAAAACACAATAGCTAATGAGGAAAAAGGAAGCCCACTTTATGTTTGCACAATAGCTAATGAGGAAAAAGGAAGCCCACTTTATCTTTGCCGAGGTGATACAATAGAAGAATGCAGACACAGAGTTATGGACTGCACTTGGCAAGCGTTAGATACGGCTTGAGTTTTGCCAGGAAATGAAGCGCATTTGCTTTTCTTTCCCCTCTCCGGTTCCCTGAAATCACATAGGGTAGCTACCGAAACGCTGCTTTCGATACGTTGTGAGGAATGTTTGCCATTGTTCTGTTACATTTTAGTGATAGTAATGATACATCCATCTAACATCAGTTGGAAGAGAATAAAAGGAGCCAGCATTAATGAGTTCCTACTGTGTGGCAAGCATTATGTTCTCTCAGGCAGGAATTGCTTTTTACAGATGTGTTAGCTGAAGCTCAGAACAGTTAAGCAATTTACGCAAAGAAAGGTACCTTAGCCGGGCGGTGGTGGCGCACGCCTTTAATCCCAGCACTCGGGAGGCAGAGGCAGGCGGATCTCTGTGAGTTCGAGACCAGCGTGGTCTACAGAGCTAGTTCCAGGACAGGCTCCAAAGCCACAGAGAAACCCTGTCTCAAAAAACTAAAAAAAAAAAACAAAAAGGTGCCTTATTTTGTTTTCATTACATCGTGGAGTCTTGAGTAGCAACAGCATCGTTGCAGCTTAATCCTTTGCTTCTCAACAATCCCCATGGCAGAAATAACTCCAGGTGAACAGGCATAGACAGGCTTGGGTCACATGCCAGTCCTGAAACCAAGAGGATTCGGGTCCATTAGGACCACATGCAATAGGGAAGAATGATGATCATTAAACCAAAATGAGGCTTTCTTTTTAGAGAAGAGGGAAAGGATCCTGGGCAGGCAACACAGAACAGCACAGTGGGACATGCATGTGTTCGTGTGTGGTGCTTAGAGCACACTTGGGGAAGTTGGGCCTTTTCTCCCAACCTGTGGGTCCTGTGGATTGAACAATGCTCACCAGGATGGGAAACACTCACCTTTACCCAGTAAGCCATCTCTCCAGTCCCTAAAGATGTATTTTATAAACAATAAAAGATGGGCAAATGGCATCCTAGAATTGCCACTGGAGAAAAAAGACAATAGCAGGTATTGGCTAGCCCATGGAGACATGGGAACACTTGTGGACTGTTGTCGGGACTATGAAATGCTGGCACCATTCTGGAACATAGCATGACTGACCTTTAAGACAATTAGAAACAAATTACTGTATTATCCAGCAACTCCACTTCTGAGTATGAATATTCAAAAACGTGAAAGCAGAAATTGCAGATATTTTTACACCAACTTTCATAGCAGCATTATTCATAATATTCAAGAAACCATAAGAGCCCTCTTTAGGAGTCACTGTTTAGGGAAGTGTCATGGTAGGGATAATTTTAAAAGCTCAGCTATTATAACTTAACTGTCCCTGGCTTTTTCAGCTCTTTGAGAGGATTTGAAAGGGGGCAGAAGTAGACATCGAGGAACTGCTCATATGTATCTCCATGGTTTCCATTTAGTATGGGAAAGCAGTTTTCAAAGTTTTCCATGCCTTCGTTTGATTTAATTTCACGCTCACTGAAGCCCATTTCCATCTCAGTTACCAACACCTTGAGTTTGTGCTTTTCCTCTCTTCAGTAGACCAGATGGCATTTGATCAGACTTTCGGCTTCTAAGCTCCATGGCTCAGAAGCTGCATTAGGAAGATTCCGTGCCATTCTTCTTACTGATCCCACTAAGCCCCTGAGAATATATTATGACCACTACGATTTTTCAGCCTAAGTCTGGACCCAGCGTAAAAGAAGCCAGAGACTTGGAAGGCTCTGAGGCTGTAGTGCAGTCTTTATACCTCATTATCCCAGAGGGGTCCCGCAGCGCCCCCCAACCTCCAACCCCTAAACCCCCTCTCCCTTCTGCCTCTTCATCTTCCCACCTGGGCCTGGGGCCAAGACTGCTAGGACCCTGGGAAGGTGGGACAGAACCATCTAAGATGCCTCCCAGGAGGAGCTGTAGACAACCCCCACCCTTTCTCAGCGTGGCAGGGATTTAAATCCCGCCCCCACCAGAGAGAAGGGCCTCTCTTTGTAACTAGGGTAGGCTTTGAACTCCCGGTCCTCTGTCTCCATTTCCTGCAAGCTGGGATTATAAAGCACTTCACCAGCCCACCAGGCCAGCTTCACTTTCTTTTTTAATTTTTTTCTGTTCCTGGCTTGTTTACCTCAGAGTTTAGATTCTCAGTATGGGAAAAATGCTGTTTGCTGGCATGGGCTGTGAGTAGTGGTGGGCGGAAGTGAGTGTCTGGAACGTTGGCTTTGAATTTACTGTTGGGGAGTCCTGGGTTCCTTCTGTAGCAGCAGATACGTTCCAAGTCCCCCAGTAGATGTCTAAAACCAGAGAACGTGTGTGTGTGTGTGTGTGTGTGTGTGTGTGTGTGTGTGTGTGCATGTGTATAAAATAAAATTTCACCTTTCATTTAAAGGAAGCACTTTCATGACTTCTCTCTGACATATCGGAACTGCCTGATTGCTGTGTTTGCACTTTGGGATTATTAAGTAAAATGAGCTATATCACCACAGTTGATATGTGATGACCCTTGGCAGATTATATGTGTATATGTTATAATAATATGTATATAATATGTGTATATATGCATATATATATATAGTATATAAATGCTGGATTACTGAGTGTTCCATAGGCAGGTATAGACACAGCTTGCAAATGCTAAGATGAAGACGTGATTCATGTTTGGGGCAGATTTGTGTTTGGTACAGGATTTTGCTATCCTCAGTCACATGCAACTTCAAATTTAGGTGTTGTCTATTTTTGAAATTCATATATCAGAAACTCAGCTGACTGCTGGCAACAGAAACCACAAATAAGAGAACTAGTGTTTTTGTGTTTTTTGGGCCTCACACTGAGGTGTGCAAGCAGGGAGGGTTAGTCCCACATGGGAACTATCTGAGAGGAGCACACACTGTTCACTACCCCAGAGAAGCAGCCCGTGAGGCTTTGCTGACCCGCTATTCTTAAACAATTTGCACATACAGGAAAGTGCCAGCCAGAAAAAGTACTGATGCCAGCCCGTTGGACCAGGGCTTGCATCAACTTTGGAGATCAAATAGTCGGTGGCTCAAAGTCCTACTCTGGTGCCCTCTTGCCTCTCAAGCATCTGAGACCTGCACTGTTTTCTGTGCACTATCTGTGTACTCCTATCCATAAAGGAAGGACAGACAGAAAATACCAGAAGAACAGAAGGGCTTCAGCTTGCTATTGTTTATTCTCTCTTTTCCCTTTAGCATCCTCTCTTCCATTTCCCCCCCATTTGTCCTCACCCTTGGTAAAATCTCAAGCAGATTGTCAACTCAGAAGGCCTAGCTTCTCGACTGCATCACCTATGGACGGTGTGTTGCTGGAACAAGTCATTTAACTCTTTTGAAGCTTTAAAATCTTTGAATTGTTAATTAATTGTGTGTGTGCTCCACA
>NC_022016.1:31619988-31628506 GCF_000317375.1 Microtus ochrogaster
GACATGTGAAGACAATACAGCCATTTTCAGATTCCTTCTTTTATTCCTGCCCTGTTTGAAATTTCTTGCTCAATATAGTTTGTACAGTGACTCTTAGAATTTATGAGTCTTTTTCAAACATATTTTTAAAAATTTTTGGACCAGTATGTATTGTATGTTGAACACATTTCTTCTCCATGCCCCAGTAACCCACTTTGTCTTCTAGAGAGCTGGTTTCACTTGTACCTTCATGTGAATTATGCAGGCTAAATATCACACAAACACGAGAAAATATGTAACAAAAATTGCACTTAAACATTTGTTACTTAAATATTTACTTTTTAAAACTTTCTTTTTATTTATTCTGTGTGTCTTTCACATCATGTATCTCAATCCCATGTGTTTCCCATCCCTTCTGATTCTCCCTCTCTCCTTGCAACACCCTCCCCCAAATAAAATTTAAGAGAAAAAAAGGAAAAATCCATCTCATCATGGAAGCTGCAGTGTGACACAGTGAGTCATGTCGTAAACCCTTTTAGACACACATCTTGACTTACAAATGTTCATTGCAAAAAGCCACTGGTCTGGTTTGAGGCCTCTGGTTTCCGCTACACTATCAATGCTGGGCCCTCACAGGAGCTCCTCTGGTTATCCTGTTTTTGCCCTGTGCTGTGGAGATCCTGTAGCTTTGGGTCTGCAAGACCAGTCCCTTCCCCTGCCCCAGTAGAATGTAGAGGAGATGGACGTTGAGGTGGGCCAACTCATAACTCTGTATTCTGGATCTGGGTAGTTGCATGGTTGATCAGCCTACTGGTTCTTTTCTGTCCCCACCATCTGGGTGAGCACCCCGGTTTTTAGACTTTCAAGCTCTACGAGTTTCTAATGTCTGATACAAAAAAGTCGGAGCTCCCATGGGGAACAGATAGCCCTAGTGAAAACACAAAGGACCTCTCTGGCAAGTGACTCTAAAGCTGACCCTTTCAGGAAGAATTAAAATTGGACAGAGGAGAGGTGTAGGGAGAGGCAGGGTCCACTCCAGGATGAAGGCTGGAAGCCTTAGAACAGGCAGGAATTGAAAGGTAGCCACTGATGCAGAAATGAAATGGAAGGCTGGTGTGATAGCAAGCCAGGAGGCAGGCCAAGACCCAGTTCAGTGGCAGGTGGAATTTCTAATTGCCAGCGGTGGGAAATCATGAGAGTAAGGTGGAAAGTGGCATGACTTTTTCTAGAAGATCACTGTGGTTATTGTTTGGCTAGTAGAGTGTGTGGTATGGTGTGTGTATGTGTGGGATGTCCATGTGTGTGTGTTTGTGTGGTGTGTGTGTCTATGTACATGTGTGGCATGTCTGTGTGTTGGTGTGTGTGTATGCTTGTGTGCCTGCAACAATTGTAAAAGAGGGCAGGCCCCAGATAGGAAGTAACAGGATTCCCATACGGGTAGCTGTAATGGAGAGAAACACAAAACAGAGCTGCATTGTGGATGTATAATCAACAAAGTTTGGTGACTGGTTGACTGTGGGGATGAGGAAGAGGCAGGCAGCAAGAATAACTCATAGATTTTGGCTCAAGTAATGTGAGGGATGCAGGCGCTGTTTGCCAGGATATGGAAGAGTGGAGCAAGAGCAGACTGAGAAGCTCATGGTCAGGGCAGCCTGGTATGGAGCACTGTGATTCTGGCTGAGCTTTGGAGAGATTCCTCACGACAGTCAGACACTGATATATCCTATGTTGGAAGGTAGTCTGTTGCAGTGTGTTAAAACCTCCTTTCCTCAAGGGAACAGCAAGGACAGTACTGACTTGCATGTTCTCTTTTTCTCTGCAGATAACTTTGGTTGAGATAAATTCTCAGTCCACTTAAGAGCCGGACCTTCCTGGGATCACGGTGTAGAGGGCATGCTTAATCTGAAAGGAGTAGTCAAGGAATAGGCCACTGGAGAGCTTCCAGAAGGTGTGATCACCAGAAGACATAGACTACATCTTGGTTTTGTTTTTATTGCTGTAATAAAGAACATGGCCAAAAGCATCTTAGGGAGGAAATTATTTATTTGGCTTACATATCCCAGGTCACAGTCCACCAAGGGAAGCCAAGGGAGGAGCTCAAGGCAGGAACCTGTGGGCAAGAGCTGAAGCAAAGGCATCAGAGGAACAGGGCTTCCTGACCTGCTCAGCCTGCTTTCTTATATCACCCAGAAGCATGCTTCCAGAGGTGGTACCACCTTCAGTGAACTGCAGGCTCTCATATCAATCATTAATCAAGGAAATGACCCCCCCCCAGACTTGCCTACAGGTCAGACTGATGATGGACTTTTCTCAATTGAAGTTCATTCTTCCCAATTGACCCTGGTTTGTATCAAGTTGACAAAAAAACAAAAAAACAAAAAAAAAAAACCAAACAACAACCACAACAACAAACCAGCCAACATAGACAATATAGTCTTTGAAGTTCTTTGAACTTGGACCTCTATGACTTAATAGTTCAGGCAGTAGGAAGGTGCTATAGAAGGAGTTCAGAAACAGGAACAGATAGAGGAGGGTCCTTGAGTGAACCAAGTTCTGTGGTGGCCTCTGTGACTTCATTCCTGTCTTTAAAGTGAGACTTCTCCTTCTCAGGGCAGTCTGGACTTCGGAGCCTCCCCAGTAAACTTATTCTCACTCCTCTAATACCAAAATGTGAATACCCAAATGGAGGCTAAGATTTTGTAGTGGCATAATATTTTGAAGAAAAATAACATGTATACATTATTTGTCTCTCTCTCTGTGTGTGTATGTATGTATGTTTTGTCACTTTGGGCTCTTGAAAACTGTAGGTTGTAGAGTTAGACTGGCAAGGTCTCAATGTTGGCTCTGCCTTGTTCTACTGCCTTTTCACTTTTCCTAAATATAAAATGCAGGACTTTGTAGTTGCTAACTCACAGTTGTGAGGACAGCTGAACTCCTGGATCCTGGCATGGTGTTTTATTAAACCAGCAGCATTCTTGAAATGGAATGCTCATTGTCTGCTCCCATTCTTAGGTAGAAGGGCCCAGAGGTATTTTGTTTCTAAGCCATAGACCAGGAGCTTATCACAGGCCATGGCACAATAAAATAAGCAGCAAAAATTATTAGAAGCAGTACAATAACTAAAACAAAACAAATCAGATAATTTCAACTCATTGAATGAATGACTTGTATATAAGTTTGGGAAAATTAAACATGCTATTTTTAATATAGGCAAGAACTGCGTATGAGTAAGAATATACTTAAAGTTGGAGCCTGTAGTTCACTCTGCTGCTGTCTGTGAGAGTTCTAAGGGAGCCCAGTGGTACCTGCGCTGCTTGTCCTGTTGTGCTCAGCAGTTGGTTGGTTCTGAACCAACTGAACCAAAGGGAAGGAGATGGAAATAGCAGATCTGAAATGAGAATGTACCCTTAACCTTCGGTGAAATTTGTTTCCCTAGGCATAGACATTCAGTCACGGGTGTTCAGTCACCGAGGCAGGCTACCCCTTCTGAGAACTGCCATTTGTCTCCCAAAGGGGTAGAGGCAAGTATTCTCAAATAGCACAATGGGACAGGAGGATAGCTGTGCAGGGACAGCCATCCATGCCCTGGCCACTTCAGCATTGGCGAAGGTACTGCTGCAACACTTGGCCTCTAGGGAAAGAAGTGTTAAAACGCCAACATTTTTACTATCGTGAGTGTTCTGATTACATACTACTGTTTAACAAACCAACAAACACATATGGATGTATAAAATATATGAGGGATTGTATTAATTTGCATATATGTGTATTACATATGTATGATATATGCATTATATATGTATATATGTGCATGTGTATTTTGACATGTTGTATATTTTAGTCACTATGTTTTAGGAAATTTGAATATTTAAAATCATCATAATGGGAAGAAATGACATATTTTTGACTTAATAGCCTTTAAATCACTCTATGGCCTAAGCAGCAAAAATTATTAGAAGCAGTACAATAACTAAAACAAAACAAATCAGATATTTTCAATTTTAAAAATACTAAAAGAACAAATAAAATTCAGTAAATTAGGCTAAAAATTTTGGCTGAGCTAAAGATAAAATATTTAGTTTAAATAGATGCCCTTTCCCTCACTATGTTGTTTAGCTGGGCGATTCTTGGAGCCTTTCAAGTGGTAGCTGTGGAGATGGCACTTGGCTCTGGCATCTTCTAAAGACGTCTCAGTCAGGGTTAGCATCCAATGGGAAGACTGCTCTGCCTGCGTTGATGGCGCCCCTCCCTCTACCACTTTCTCTGCTTCCACCCGAGGAGTAATCAGTCTTGTACACAGCAGCTGGTTTACCCTTTAACTGATTTTCCTAGAGACCCAGATGAAGACTACATCTTCTTATGACTTAGCTCTGCCGTTCCCAAAACATGACTCCTGCTCCATTTGGTTGGTTAAGAAAGTCACTATCTAGTTTAGAATCAAGGAGAATAGCCGGACTCCATCTCTCCATGAGAAGAAGTGTGTGTGTGTGTGTGGGGGGGGGAGTAAGTTATTCCTTTATAGAATTTTCATCATGAAAACACAAGAACAGAGAAGAACATTGATAGTCTTTTGAAGTATTATGTAACAGGCACATGTTGAGTAGCATATAGTTGACAAAAGGACTCAAAAAAGGTGCTGTTATCTCCATTTTAGGTAAAGCACTTAAGCCTCAAAGATCTCGACTTGCTAGTCCATAGATTAAAAAAATCAAATCAATTTATTTCTGATTCTAAAGTCACGTATTCTTTCTGGAAACTACACAACTATTATAAGATTGCCACTTACAGAACAATAAGGACTTTTAAATGCCTGTGAACTAGCAAACTCTGAAAACAGGTTTCTCCGGGAGCTTCACTAGTTCAGTTTTTGTTTTGAACCAGTGTTTAAAAAACTGGTCTCAAGGAAAGCACACTCGGCCTGGAAATTCCTGTGTCCTGGCCTTATTGATTTGATGAAATGCCCTAACTAAAGCACCTTAAGAGAAAGGGGACTTATTTTGGCTTTCAGTTCTATGGGGATACAGTCTACGCTGGTAGAGAGGACACAGCAGAAGGTAGGAAAAACAGTAGCAGGAATAGGAAGCTGATGATCATACAGTAAACACACTCAAGAAGCAAAGAGTGAACCTGAAAGGAGAGCCATGGCTAACAAAGCCTGCCCCCAATTGACTCTATTCCCCCAGGGCCCCTGAACCTCTTACTGTTGTCCTGTGACCGTCCCTAACAGTGCTACCAGCTCAGGACTATGCCAGCCACTTCACATTCAAAACATACCACCCCACTAGATAGGGGAAGTTGCTTTCAACCCAAGGTTCGTCAACAGAGCTTTCTCTGCAGAACCAGAGCCGAGCCTGGTACCTGCTCTGGGATTTCACAGGACTGTGCTACAGTGTTCGCACTACAACCACATGGCATACCCACTAAATTCTAGAACCAAACTCAGTCTTTCTGTTCACAACATTTTGTAGAGTGCTTGCCTAGCATGCACAATACTTTACCGTCCTGTACCCAGCACTGAAAAATAAGAACAAAGAAAATATGTAATTTAGCAAAACACTGTATATTTAGTGTCACATCTCTACAGCTCCACTTTCTAAAGGAAATTTTAATAACAAAAATTTTATATCTCATTTAAGAACCTTGAAGTGGGAAATCATGTAACCATATGAGGTTGAAATATGGTCATAAAAGAGAAACAAGGGGGAAGGTATTTAAAATAAAGCATGTGCTTTAATGAAACATAAATAAAATTGTCCAGCAGGGGGCAGCTGATAGGAACGCTCCAGATGGGTCACCATCTCTTCCTGCAGGTAACTAACAAAGTGCTTTGGGCAATTAAGGACCAGCTCTGGCCTCAGATCCCGATTTGGGTAGCACTGTTGCATTATCCAGTGTTGAGAGCATCCCTGAGGTTTTCTGAAAGAAAATCAAGGCTCAGATTCAGGCTCAAGTATTTTAGCACAGGGCTTGTGCCAGATTTCGCAGGGAAGCTCAGTAAAAGTGCAGAGTAAGGTCTAGCACTCGTAAAGTATTCAATGTATTGGAAGAAACAGGAAAATAATAGGTTAATTGATTTCTAAATCTTCATAAAATGCTATCACTAAGTAAAACTTTAGGAGAAATGAGATCATCTCACTGATATTACCCCCAGCTTCCAAAGTTCCCTGTCATCTGGCCATAAATCCTCTCACTTTCCCACAACACGAGTAACACGTTTTTAAGCCTTCCACATCTCACTCTGACTCTGAACTAGAGCATAAAAGCAGCTCAGAGAATGGGTGAAATGACACTGCCCACTCCCAAGTTGGTCTGTCCAAACAGTCTGTGGCTGGCCCCGCTTCTGTAGGAGTCCAGATGGGACAGGATAATATGAGAACTTAATCGCTGTATCTGTTCTCCTGTCGGTTGGTGAGGAGCTTGTGATCACAAACAACTCTCTTGGGGGGGGGGGGCTCAGTAATAGTCTCTGGAGAGGAACCACCCCCATACCATGTGTGGACCACACACTGGTGCGTGAGTCACCTCCTGGGATGAGTGATGGCTGACTCAGCTCCGGAGAGCTTCCTTTTGAGCCAGCCGTTGTTCTGAAGTCTTGGAAAGAGAACAAAAACAATGTTGGAAGGAAACGATCACCTTCTCCTCATCGGCTGTGAGGCTGTTAAAGCTGAAAGAGGGCCTTGCTGCTCACCAGCGACACATTCTGGGTTCTAGGGGATTCAAGGGTCAGATTGGCTTAGTCTGCTGGAGGGGTAGCATCCTGGGTTTCCTCAGCAGTTTACCTAGGGGCTCTGAGAACTACTTATTTAGGAGTGAAATCTTCATTTCTCAAAACAGGCATGATACATGGTCCCAGAATTCTTCTGGATGCCCGTTACCATAGGCAGTATTGACCCCTGTGTATGATAAGTTTCTTCTTATGCATATGTTCCTCTGGAAGTTTACTTTATAAACTAGGAGCAGAGAGAGACTAGAGATACCACTAATAAAATAAAACCATTATAAGAATACTATAAATACTCTTTAAACTTATGAATTTGTAGACGTTTTCACTTAATATTTTTGTACTGTGGCCGAATATCGCCAAATAAAATTCAATCCTTGGGTAAAGGCAACTTCTGTAAGAGATATACTATCTTGATTTCTACTGCATAATTGATTTGACTTAGGTGCAGCCTGCTTAAGAATCTGCCAAAAATCAGGGGGCAGTAGGTAGAGAACTGGCTCCCACATACTTGTCTCCAGGCGCTGAGACTCAGTGAACACCCGATGTCAGGCAGCTGTCTGGCCTCCAGGAGAGTGTTCTTGTAGGTTTATTGGACATGTGCCTTTGCCTCTGTTCTATGCTACGTGCACAGACTGTGATGAAAGGGGCTATGCTCCAGTCCTTGAACTTCCACCACACTATGATGGGCATTTGATACATCCTCTCATATTTGAAACGGGTCCAGAGAAATAAAGTATGAAATGCACCTTGCCTTTTCCATGGTAGATGCCGAATATGTGATATTCACCTGCCTTTCCCAATCCACACATGGGCAACGGACACAGAGTGCACACATGCTCAGCAATCATTCCAGCTCTCATGGTAGTAACTTAGGCTTTAGTATGACATAAATAAGATTGCAATGAAATGTTAGAACTCTTAAAATGCCAGACACCATTATATTTTATGCAATTTCACCGTGACGGTTTCATTAATTTAGTATTATTTTGCAAGCTGAATAGGTAAAGGCATTCTGTGCATGCTGTTGAGGAAGGGCATGTACTCTGTGAAAAGTAGGTGGCTTTCTTTTGAGGTATAAGAACAGATACTATTTACTAATCATTTACGGTATCCTAGGTTTATATTAATTTGTTATATGCTAGGACACTCTATGGAGGTCTTACAGTGGGACACACAGGAAACTTGGAAGAACTTTAGGAAACTTGTCTAAAGGCTATGATCTAGTGTTTCAAATATATCATCATCATCATCATCATTATCATCACAATTCTTTATTAGTTCTTTGAGAATTTTACTGTATGTTTTGGTCACCCCCCCAAACCTATTTCAACTCTTCTCAGCTGCATTATTTCTGGATTTAAGGGAGACAAGATCTCTCTCTCTATGATTCTGGCTAGCCTAGTACTTACTATGAAGACCAGGTTGGCCTTACATCCACAATAGTCTGTTGACCTCTCTCGCATTCTGTGTGCTAGGATTATAAGGATAAGTCACCATACGTAGCTTCCAAAGTAATTTTTTTCATCAGATCTGGTCTTAATGACCTGAGTTGCATGATAAAGCTTAAGTGAGTATGAATCGGTTTGTAGCCATCTATAATGTTATTTTCTTGAAGTGTATTTTATTTTACTTAGGCTTCCATCTGGGTGATGGCAAATGTATAGGTGTTTCTTCCAGAAAACAGACTTGAACATGAAGGCAGTTGCTGGCATGTATGGATTAAAAAGAGAAGGATTTTTGACACCAGACAAAATACGGTATGAGCCTAAAGGGTCTACTGGATGGCTGCCACACATGGTGAAGACGGGGGTTGGT
>NC_022016.1:31628814-31634457 GCF_000317375.1 Microtus ochrogaster
CCAAATTTATATGCAAACATTAGCCTGAGGCGAACACGCCCCCTAAGGGGCGGGACTTATCCCTACAGGAATTTGCAAATCTTGCTGTCCAGTCCTAGTGAAGCCAAAGAATGATCTCTTCTAGCACAGCAGGGCACACTGGATCCAGTCAACATGCAAAAGTTGACGATGTGCAAGTTCTAGCTTGTCTAGTGTGTAGTTGAACGCTGGGGCCGTCACATACACCTGGCACCTTGTTACGGCCATGTTTCTATGTAAGCAGAACATTGGGACTTTCAGAAAAGTCCAAATAAGAGACATGGTGGTGGTACCAGATGGCTTTGCCTGTGGAAATACAGTTCACAGCTGCAGAAAATGATGGCTCAATTTATTTTGTTTTTTGTTTGTTTGCTTGTTTTACTTATTACCTAATAAACTCTTGAAACAACTTCTCACAGTACATGTGAAGGTCTGGATTTAGACTAAGGAGGAGGTCACTTTAAATGCCAATGTTCATTTCACACATAGGCCACACTCTTCTCTGACAATATGGTAGTTAAGCCATGTTGTGGCAGGTGAGTGGATATTTTTCATATGGGTTGCGAGCAGAGGACTTGTGAGCTCAGGGAGCATCATGTGTTCACACGAGGCCCTGAACTGTAAGCTGAAGTGCTGAGGGAAGGGAAGACTGCACGGATGATGGGCATCTCTGCAAGCATTGGAACACATAACTTAGCATTTGTATACGCATTGGCCGATTCAAGCATCATTTATTGAGTTACTCTTCGAGGTGACAATTGTCAAATTAATGTGTGGCTGTCATCCAGAAACTAAAGGTTGAAATGTATCATCTGAAATCCCTGTTTGGAAGTCTTGATCACTAGCACCTTCTAATGTGACTGGATTTGGAAATATGACTTTTAAAGAGGTAATATAAGTAATATGAAATGTGTTGTGTGGGCCTTAGCCCCCCCTCCCCCAATGCTGTCATTACAGGCAGAGACTATGGCACAGAAGCAGAAGGTCTTACACAAGAGGAGAGCGACTTTGGAAGAAGCCACCCTGCTAACCCACTCATCTAAATCTCCTAGCCTCCATGACAGTAGAAAAAATAATTCCCACTGTTTAAGCCACCATGCTTGTGGTACTTTGTCATGGTGATTCTAGGAAATGAATGTGTGCTGGGGAGAAGAATTATGGAAGATGTAGTTTCCCAGGCTTCAAACCCCCATGCCACAGGGAGACCTTAGACACACACCAACATTTCCAGGTTGTCACACGATGACCCAGCATGTTTGCCTTTAGCTGAGGACAGGTGAGTTTGGGAATGACTCTAAACTTTTTTTTTACATATTGACTCATTTCCTTGTGGTTCTCTTTCTTCCTCAGGAGCTTTGGCTGCAGGTCCCTGAGGAGGGAGGGAGCAGAAGCAGGGGAACAGAGTTCAGACGGCTGTAGATATGATCGAGATGGCCCTCCAGGAGACGTCGTCAGCGAATCAGAGCAACTTTATTCCAGAGTTTAGGAAATCTACAGGATTGAGGAGTCTGGGGACAAACCGTAATTTGCATTAAGTGATGCACTCCTATCATAAAGCTTCTTATGTGGCCGTTGGATCTATAGCAAAGCTCCTATAGTTACCATATATGCAGCTGGGGAAAGGTTTCCAGCAGGAAACCGTGCCGAGGGTAACGATAAAGGTAAACCAGGCATCCAGGCTTAGAGACCGCTTTCAGGTAAGGTCAGTCCTCCAGGCCTAGAGACCATCTCCAGATAAGGACAGGTAGAGAGCGGGAAGTCTCGCTGTGGAGGGAGTCTGTCATGTTGCCGAGCTTAGGAGAGAGCTGCCAGGCCATGACAGGCTGCAACCTCTGACTGTTAAGGACTCCCAACAACTCACAAGACTTTGATATCACCCACTGGCATCAGGAACCTGGCTCTGACACCTGAGAGAGGTCCCTTAGGATGCCGGCTGGCTGATACTTTCCTCTCTGATCCACTTGTGGACAATCTTTTGACATTCAAGTCTTCCTCCATACTTTTAGCCCGCCCTTCCCCTCCACAGTCTCTTCTGTCTCCACAACATGCACCATTTGCTCTGTTTCTCTCCTTGTTCCCCCGGACCAATACCCTAGACAGACACCTAGACCTAGCTGTGTGCAGGTTGTCTTCACTCTCTTCCGTGAGTGTGCTTGCCTTCTGCTCACAAATCGTGCTCTCTCTTGCACTCTTTGATTTTATACCCCCAGAGCTCAACATTGTGCCCAACTCACAGGTTTTGCTCCAGGTCTATTAGAAGTGTAGAAATCAGAAGTGGGCCCTAGACCCTAACTTCACCCGGAAGAAACAGGAAAAGGTATGCCTGTGCAGGCTGATCTGTACACGGGTAATCTGTGCACGTGCACACGTGCATGGACAGTCATGATATTTTCAATGAGGATTTCTAGCTCTGACACTAGACTACTTCTGCTTTTCAGTTTAGCCAGCAGTATGATGACCAACTTCCCAACTGATTAACCAAATATCTGTATTGCTCAGTCAAGCACAGTAAGAGAAAAGCGTGGTAACAGAGGGAAAAGAAGTCTTGAGAGCTGAGGAGGCCTCGCTAAGCAAAGGACATTTGAGCTTGCTTCTGATTTTGAGCTCTTCTTTTAAGAAAGATGAGCCAGTGCCTCACTATGAGTATTCCAGAAAGGGATTGGCATAGTCCACATCATGAGACTTGGGATTGTGCAGTAGAGGTCAATGCATTGGAGGTGGGGGTTAAATAGAGAACTAAAAGCCACAACCAATCAACATCTTTATGTACAACACTCATTTACATTTTAAATAATCATAGACCATTTTAGGTTTGAGCACTCTTTATAATATCAAAAACCAAAAAATGGTCAAGATATGAGAACAAACAGAGTATGACACACTTACTAGGCACAATATTCTGTGATAAAAATAATAAGCATATCATTCAATATGGTTGTCATAAAGACATAAATTATAATAGCTATAATTTAACTATTTCTTTTGAATAGTCATAAATCAAAGGGAAGGTTTTGGTGTGATCACATGTAAAGTGCTAACTGGAGGAAACAAATAGGACGAATTAATGCTAGCAATGGTTGTCTGTGGGTGATGCTCTTCTTCACTCTAGCTGTTGATTTTGCGCTTACGAGTGATCTACAATGAAGGTGAAAGTCTTTCATAATGGACTTAAAAAAACTCAGCAGGGTCTGGTAATGCAGGACCAAAGCTCCTGCTACTGAGTGATCTGAGGCAGGAGGATCAGGAGTTCAAGGACTACCTGGGCCCCATGTGAGTTCAAGCTGCCTGGTTCGCAGGGCAAGTTTAAGTTCAGTCTGGACAACTTGACATGACACTACCTCAAGTTTTTAAAAAAGTGAAGCACAAGAATACTGGCGGGGATGCAGTGCAGTGGCACAACGCTTGCCTGCCAGGTCTGAAGCCCCTGGTTCAATCCCTAGCACAACAAATGATAAGAAATGAAAATGCCCTTGTCTTTCACCAATGATTTTTATGTCACTCCTTTACAATCTATGGTTAAAGGACAACGTTTATAGGAACCCTGTGTGACCAGAAAAGAAATGTCATGGTATCACTGAGACACAAAGAAAGAATGGGGAAAAGAAGTCAAAGATGCGTGGCTGTAGTTTCGTTCTTCTTCATCTGAGAGAGACAGGTGTCTTTAATTGTTGGTCTTCCTAGGGAACTCTGGGAAGTTTGTTACATCCACTATGTCTAGGCTCAACATGCAGAAAAGAGAGTCAAACCCCTCTCCAACCCAACAGCACCTTCAGTCTTCTTGAAAGTTTCCCAGTGACCTTGGAGTGTCCAAGTGGAGAGCCCTAGCAGTAAGTGCCACACACGTCAGCTAACCCCTTCTGGTCATTTTGAGTCCTGTCCTGCTGTATGACTCTGCTCAGAAGAGGTTTACTTCCCCGTGAGACGCTTCGGCCCTTCTCTGACCCTCTCTACAGTGGGTTAAACAAGACCAGATGCAACATCTTCTTCACTGTCTCTTCCACACCTGACACAGGGCCACACACAAGTAAACATGGCAAACATAAAACAGACGAGGGAAGGAATGAATGAATGCATGCTCCTTCAGTTTTCTCCCCTCCTGGTCATGGGTCCCCAGTTCTGTAGTATTAATTTCTTTCTGATGTCGTTTATGAACTTTCAGATATCACCCCACACCTCATGAGAATTCTGAGCTCAAGGATCTAAAGAATAGTCCTCACCCAATCTACAGGAGTCACTGCTTCCCTAGAAGACTGACCCATTTCAGAGGGAAGGATGGTTTTCCCCCAGGGAATAGCATACTAATTGGTTGTCCCATATCAGAACATCATCCCTAAAAACATAAATGTAAGTAATATTATATGGATTGAACCGGTTATATTTAGAAATATAAATGTATATTTGTATGTGCACACAATAGCAATTGGTGAAAAAAGAGGCCACAAATTTGAAGGAGAGAAGAGAGGAGTATCCAGGAGGGTTTAATGGAGGAAAAGGAAGGGAGAACTGCTGTGATTATGCTATGATCTCAAAAATAAAAAGAAAGAACGACCTATTTCTGTGATGTAACTCAAGGTCTTAATGGCCATTGTCAAAGCCATTAGTGTTCGTAAAGTTAGGACTTGGAGTACCTGTGAGCAACCATTGAGGACCACACACAACACTGTGACAAAGGCACAGCTCAGGGAACCAGAAGCCCTGGTCTCTGCTTGCCGTGGTGGTAGTAGCTTCAAGGCTCACTCTGGGCCGAGCGTCATGCCATGAGCCCCACATGGGTGTTCTCCAATAACCTTTCTGCATAGGCAGAAGCTGTCTTTACCTGCAATTCATAAACAGGAAAATCGAGACATAGAGAAACTCAGAAAGGGATTAATACTATTTTTATTTTTTAGTGATCAAAGGCGCTGTCACTTAGCACCTCTGGCTTCCACTTTCCTTATTTGTCAAATGGAGTTAACTAATTGTCCTTGTCCTGTACAGCTATTATCTCAGGAATGCGATGGAAGCAATCACTGAGACCTTCAGTAAATTGCCACAAGTCTGCAGTTCTCAGAACACTGCCTGGAGATCCGGCTTTCTCTTCATGCCTGCCCATTCCAGATTGCTGTCCGTCAATCTAACAAACGTTTTCATCCGTTTTCTAATCCTCTGCTTCTTCTTATAAATCAAGTGTAATTACTCCCAAATGGATGCACCAAAGCCTAACTTTTGCCTAACATACATCAAACCATCCGTGCGTGTGCATGTATATTTTATTTATTATTCTTCATCAAACCTATTTCAAGTGAAAACAATCACTTTTCTAAGTAATCTCAGCGCTGGCATTGCTCTGCTGCACTCTTCCAGCAGAGGGCACTGTTTCTCTAGGAAGCGGTTAGCCTAGCTTTTAAAATCAGATTTTTGGAAAGGGGATTCTTTCTCCAGGGACCCTGAGAATAAATACGTACCAAAGTTTAGGAGTAGTGATGGGGATGATGCCACTTCAATTTTGCTTCCTGAAGAGAAGTTCCCGTTAATGCAGAAATGTCACAGTCTGTCCTGTGGTGTGTATTTGCCGCTTGAGCTAGTAAGTGCCTTTAATTTAGCCCAGAGCTCTCAAAGATGAGGTCAAGTTCAGTCCAGTTTCAT
>NC_022016.1:31634751-31646157 GCF_000317375.1 Microtus ochrogaster
AAAAGTCCTTATAGTGCCAAATCCTCCAGCCCTCATAACAACAGCTTCCGGGATTCAGCTAGTTCACACCGGTTTCGACAGGATTTGTGTCTAGATGCCTAGACCTCAGAGCTAGAGGTTTGTGACCCAAATGTTCTGAGGCAAACACATCATGACGACACTGGAATTGAGAAATAAGGAATTTTACTCAAGGTCACACCACAGATGAGGTACTGAGCTCCGGCTAGCTCCTAGGTCTCCCAGTATGCAGGGCTGTGGTCATTTCCCACGGCTGCGATTTCTCAGACACAGAGTCCGGACGGTCCCGACTCCCAGCTATGCCTCAGTCAGAATCTCTAATCCATTCTTCCTCTTTTCCAGCAAGCTGAGGTTTCCAGGAGGATGAGAGAGTCCAGGAGAATTTCTAAACAGAATAAGTAAGATGCAAGGTGAGGCTTTGGGGACAGGAAGAGAGGAGAGGAAGGGAAAATGGAGAAAGGGGAGAAGCCACCCGAAGAGGGCCCTACTCCAGGCTGCTACTGTTCTCCGAATTCTGGTTCTGCTTATTGGCTTCCTAATTTCTTTGGCTGATAGGTCATGAAGAATAGAAAGTCAGGGTCTTGGTTTTCTCATCTGTAGAATGGATGCACTTTGTAGGGTGGTATGAAGATGGTGTTTGTGCGTACATCATCAGTGATTCATTCCATCATTAACTGCCTGACCAGACGTCAAGCGCTGGGTCACACGTGTGGCTGGAACATGGCTGTCCTCAATAAGAGTCGCAATTACTTGGGAGGAGGCAGCAGAGGCAGGCTCCCCACTTCCCTGTCTGTGCTGTGCTTCCAGCATTAACTCTTTAAGAGTCAACAGTTGTCTACCTAAACTGGTGATTCTGATCTTGGTGGCACATCAAGCCATTCTGGACAGCTTTAAAATAATCTGGATATTCAGGGTTTTCCAGTCTCTATAAATTAGAACTTTAGGAAGGTAATGTATTCAGTCTTGTGGAAACTGACTTCAAAGTGCCATGTAGGTGAGGACAAGGTCCTCGGTCCCCTTCCTGCTCTGGCCTGGCTCTCAGTCTCCCTTACTTGTGAACCACTCTTGCTATGATGGCCACACTCCTACCTCTGGACTCTGGTACATCAATTCAATTCTTCTAAACCTTGTTTGTTTACCAGGAAAATATGGGTTTGGGGGTATAGTTGTTGACCTATGCAGCATCCTTTTTCTCCCTTTAGTCAGTTGCTTGACCTCCTTTTACCATTGATGAGTTTAGGGATAAGACTGTGGCCCAACTCCGTTAAATAAGATATGAAAGGAGACTTGAAGAAAGATGTTTTGTTCCTAAGAACTAGAAGGCACCGTATGGTTTCTTGATTTGATCATGAGAACAGCGTTGCCTTTTGTAACCAGCTGAGGATGAGGGTATCAAAGGGCTCAACCCTGAAAGGTGACCCTTGGCTCACTGGTATGTTTAGGTTACAGTCACAAGGTTGGTGGGCAGAAGGGATTTGGGATCTATGAGTCCCTGTCCTGTACCAGTCCTTATATTAAGCCCTTATGTTAGTCTATGGAGTGGAAACTGCTCTGACATTGGGAAGCAATCAGCCTCTAGGTTAGACTCTTTGAATTTCAACATTAGTTTCAGTCTTTAAACAAATATTCTGGGGATCATTCTCATTCAAATTACTTTAACACCTTTCTTAGTTACAGTTCCTATTGCTGTAAAGAGACCACGACCATGACAGCTCTCAGAAAGGAAATTAAACAATTGAGGTGGCTTACACTTTCAGAGGATTAGTCCATTATCATCCTGGTGGGTCATGGCAGCATGAAGGTGGACATAGTGCTGGAGAAGGAACTACATTTTGAGCAAGAGTTCTACATCTTGATCTGCAAGCAACAGGAAGTAAACCATGACAATGGGCATAGCTTGAGCATAGAAAACCTCAAATCCTGCCTCCCACAATGAAACACTTCTTCCAACAAGGCCACACCTCCTAATAGTGCCACTCACTTTGAGGCAATTTTCTTTCAACCCACCACAGCATCCTAGGCTGCAACTCCCTTGATGGCCTTTGCATCTTTGCAGAGTGGAGTAGTTCTGACTGCTAGAACGTTCTGTTTGTAAATGACATCTGCTTCCTTTAAACTTCTCCTTACCAGTCCTAACCAAAGTCACCAGAGATAAAGCACGTCACTTTTTCTTCTAAACACGAACACACGCCCTTTGGAAACATAGTCACGGGAATCAGTTTTCCAAGTCTCCTACCTCCAAGCTATTCCCACCCTGATTTCTTAGCCAATTTAGCTTCCATGATCCTGACCTTTTTTTTTTTTTTTTTTTGATCTAGACAGAAAAAATGTAATCAATATTCAGAGAAGTTCAGCTATGGAACTAGAGTGTATAATAAAGTGTAAATAATTAAGTGTATTTCTCAAAAGATATATGCTTGTATATAAGTTATACTTTGAAAATTATGAGTATAAATTATTCTATGTGTGATGGTTTAGGTGTGATCATATTTTCAAATAGATGACCCCCAGTTGGTGGAGCTGTTTGGAAAGGATTAGGAGGTATGGGTTGTTAGGAGAGGCGTGACACTGGGGACAGGTTTTGAGGTCAAAACAAACTAGTACCACTCTCAGGGCTGGCTCTTTCTGCCTCTTACTTTTGAATCAACGTATGAGCTCTCAGCCGTTTCTGCTGCCATGTCTTTGTTCTGACATCAGGGGCTTTAACCCTCTTAAACTGTGAGCTCAATTAAATGCTTTCTTCTGTTAGGTGCCTGGTCATGGTGTCTTATAAAGGCAATAAAAAGATACCGAAGATAGAACTTGGTACCAGGGAGTGGCCTCTTGCCACAACAGGCCCTATCATGCAGTTCTTTGGAGGAATGTGCAAGGAGAGCATTTGAGTGCTGTAAGCAGAAATTAATGGACCATTCAAGTAGGATCTTGGAAGACAGTAATATTGAGAGCTATGTATATTGTGGAGGTTTCAGAGGGGACCAATATTGGCAACTGGGATAGAGACCTCTCCTGTAAC
Organism: Microtus ochrogaster; assembly: GCF_000317375.1. NCBI lineage: Eukaryota > Metazoa > Chordata > Mammalia > Rodentia > Cricetidae > Microtus > Microtus ochrogaster. Next base: position 31,637,783 of record NC_022016.1, read on the forward strand.
ATTTTGCAAAGAATGTCTCTGCTTTCTTTCCTTGTCTTAAGAATTTGCCTAAAACTAAATTGAATAGTAACAAATCATTTTTTTTGTTGTTGTTGTTGGAGATTCGGGGGCATCTTAACATTGATGTTGTTGTTTGCAATCTCTGTTATGTCTACAGTCTAAGGTCTACAGTGAAAATGAAGAAGTGGGATAGAAAGAAATACAAAATGAACAGTTTAAAGCAAAAAAAAAAATCACAAAGAAATATAATACCGGAGCCAGGGTTTGTGCTGAAAAAGATAAAGAAATTAAGCAGAACCCTAATCTAAAATGAAATGAAGAAGGGGGGCCTTCAAGGCAAGACCCCAACCATCTAAGTGTCCAACTTGTGAAAGCAAAAGACCTAAGGAATTTTCTGCTCCTAAAAGGCTACAACAAATCAAGGGTGCCGATGTGATTCTTGACCACCAGGGTTTGCCCCACTTGGTGGTCAGATTTGGCGGTGTCATCCATGTCGTTCGAGCTTTAGAATGACAAAGATTGACATGGGTAAAGGGGTTGTGGAATCTTCCTCCGCAGTTCCGGAGAGCTCCTGAGACCGGGCATGGGACAGGAGAATCCTTGTATGGAGTCCCCAAGAAGCGATTTTGTAAAACTGCGAAAGTGAAGCCTGGGTTGTGTTGGAGACCCCAAGATGCTGGGCATGCCAGAGAGACAGAGAGACAAGCCATCTGCTGAGCGGAACTATGTAAAGGGAACGGAACCAGCCCCATAAAGAGAAGTGTGTTTCAGAGAGTACAATGGAAATGGAAGAGCCATTAAGCCCTTTGACACCAGACACGAAGCTAAAGAATTTAGACTTGGTCCTGGGGAGGGGGAGGGGTGTTGATTTTGCTTTGGTCCTCACTGTGCCCCATTCTTCCATTTTGGAATGGCAATGGTCATTCTGTGCTGTTGGATGCTGGGAGTATTAATTTGCTTTATGATTTTACAGAGAGTTACAATTAAGAGATTGCCTTGGATCTCAGAAGAGACCTTGAGTTTGGACTTTAAAATGATGTTGAAACGGAAAGAGACTATGGGGACTTTTGGAGTTGGATTAAATGCATTTTTCATTTTGTTATGGCCATGAGTCACTAAGGGGTATGGGGTAGAATGAGGTAGTTTGAAAGAGAATGGCCCCATAGGCTGGTATATTTGAATGCCTGGCCCCCATTTGGTCGGTGGAACTGCTTAGGAAGGACGAGGGGGCATGGATTGTTGTGTGTGTCACTGGGGAAGTCTTTAAAGTTTAAACAACTAGTGCCATTTCTAGTGTTTCTCTCTCTCTCTCTCTCTCTCTCTCTCTCTCTTTCTCTCTCTCTCTCTGTTCCTACTTGTGGCTCAATATATGAGCTCTCAGCTTTTCCTGCTTCCATGCCTTTGGTTGGCCACCGTGGACTCTGACTCTAAATCTCTGAAACCATAAGCCCATATAAACATTTCTTCTATAAGTTGCTTTGGACATGGTGTTTGGTCACAGCTACACAAAATAACTAACATGCTCTGGTATGGTCGAAACTGTTGTTCATGATGTTTGGCATACATTTTATCTCCTTTGGACTAAGGTTAGCATCTGCTTGCTGAATGACTAAGCTCCTTTAAATACATTCTGGCCAGATAGTCAGCAAGGTGCCCTGGTCAGACACTTGACCTTTGTTGGGCTGCTCAGATCTTTCTGTGAAGGGCAGATGGTGCTCACTGGATACCTGGAGAATTGCACCCATAGTTCCTGTGGCATCCTGGAGTGATTATTTTTAGTTTCCTTTGTATTTTATTTTATGTGTATGAGTATTTTGCTTACATATGTGTGTGTGTGCGCACCATGTGTGTGCCTAGTGCCTGCTCATTGCTGTGAAATAATCCTTCTGTACACACTTATTGTGAAGACCTGTTGCTCTCATTGTTAATAAACAGCTGATTGGCCAATGGCTAGGCGGGTGTGGAAGGGGGCAGAGAGAATGCTGGGGAGAAGAAGGAATGGAGTCGAAGAGACGCCATGAGATGTAGCCAGAGCAGGATGGGAAGTAAATACATAAGATGAGCGAGCCTCGAGTCAGCACATAGGTTAATAGAAATGGGTTAATTGAAGTTATAAGAACCAGCTAAAAACAAGCTTAAGCTATCAGCTGAGCCTTTATAATTGATATTAAGTCTCTGGGTGGTTATGTGGGGAGTGGGTGGCAGGAGAGGAATCCCCGAGAACTGGAATTACATATGATTGTGAGCCATCATGTAGATGCTGACGCAGAAGCCAGGTCCTTGGCAAGAGAAGCCAATGCTCTTATCCACTGAGGCCTCTCTCTAGTCCTTGGCTGCTGCTTCTTACTTTGCTAAGCTTTATTCCTGGCTTTTCTTTGGAATTTGTGGATTCTCCATGCTTCCTCCAGCAAATTCTGTTCTATACCAGCTAGACGGAATGTCTGCTTCTTGCATCTAAAGACTCCCGAAATATTAGATATAAGATAAAGAAAAAAATAACACTATGAAATATTAATAAATAGCAAAAAGCAGAGGTTTTTTGTTTTTTGAGACACCGTTTTTCTGTAGCTTTGGAGCCTGTCCTGGAACTAGCTCTTGTAGATCAGGCTGGCCTTGAACTCACAGAGATCTGCTTGTCTCTGCCTCCAGAATACTGGGATTAAAGGTGTGTGCCGCTACCTCCCCGATAGAGTCTTTTTTTAAAAAAAAAAAGATTTATTTATTTATTATGTATGCAGTGTTCTGCCTGCATGTATGCTTACTGGCCAGAAGACAGCACCAGATCTCATCATGAATAGTTTTGAACCCCTACATGGTTCTGGGAATTGAACTCAGGACCTCTGGAAAAGCAGCCAGTACTCTTATCCATTGAGCCATCTCTCCAGCCCCAAGTGAAAAGCAGAGACTATTTTAATATCTATGATTATAATAATTATTATAAATGATATGCTTATTTTATATGATAATGTGTGTTTAATGTTTTAATATTAACTTTTTATTATAAAAGAGCATAGATTCAGAAATCTTAGGGAAAATCATATATATATATGTATGCACACATACATACATATATATGCATATCTGTATTCACAAAGACACACATACATATTTATAAAGAAGTTGTTACATGGCTGCCAAAAGTGATATTCTCTGTCCAGGGCAGGATGTAAGCCGTTCCATCTCAGGCCCAATCACTTGGCTACTCTTTGGTCTGTTTTTATTTCACTGGGAATGTGGGCCAGTGGTTATTTTCATAACTAAATTAATTAATGAGAAAATGCTCAGACTTTTCATTTATCACTTCTAAACACCCACTTGTGATGAGTCAGTTGCCATTTGAACAGTATCTGATGATTTTCAAATTAATTAAAACAGAGCAACAATACAGCACAGTTCTTACTCAAGCGTCTCCAAGGGATTTGACTCCATCAATCTCTAACAGCTTCTCAAACAGGAAAAGGGCATTAGTCGCCTTTGGACAGGACGCAACGTGTTTGTCAGCTACAGAGATGCACTGGACTGTGTACCCAGTTTGGAGCCCTATTATCCCATTTAGGGGAGATCTGTTACGTGCTGGGGACTAGGGGAGGGTAAACTATGCTCCTCTGTAGAATCCGCTCCTGTCCCCTGACAGTCTGCAGCTCCAGGAGAGAGGGAGACAAATCTAAAAGGAAATGAAATGCGGAGACAATATTGTACTGCCCATTAGTCAGAAAGCAGCTGCTGTTCATTCTGAACACAGTAGAGAGTCACCTTTCTTAGTGTTTATACCTTTTCTCTATAGCTGAAAGGATTTGTTGGTCTCTGTTTGCAAGGTGCTTTGACACCGTTCTCTTCTCCCAGGGTTCGCACCAGCATGGAGGAAGAACTCGTGTCCTCATCCCAGGGGAGAGAGCACGAGGATCACACCCAGCATAAGTCCTCTCTCCTATCTGTCCACACTCCATCTTTCTCCTTTGGTGAAACACCCAGGCCTTGCTGTCCCATGTCTTGTGACTACTTTAGCCCAGCTCTGTCTTCTACTCCTGAACTTGAGGGTCAAGTCAGAATAATTCTACTTGGGTCTGGAGGCATAAAGAACTCAGTATGCCTTAGGCCACCCCTTCTTGTCTCCTCCCTAACTTTATTCTTGTTCTTTCTCTTATAGTTCTGGTAAGTAGGGTTATGCACTGCTATCCCTAGCCAGAACCCTGAAAACCAGCCTGAATGCTGCCTGCTTCTCAGATCTCTTCTGTAGTCCAACTTTTTTGTCAGGACCATCAGTTCCCCAATAATGACATGGGGCTTATTATTAATTATGAAAGCTTGGCCAATAGCTTAGGCTTATTTCTAACTAGCTCTTATAACTTAAATTTCGATAATTTACTTTCTGCCTTGTGGCTTTATTACCTCATCTCTGTGGTACCCATCCTGCTTACTAAGCATCTCCTGCCGTCGTCTCCGCCTTCTTCTTCCTATTATCCTCTCTGCCTGGAAATCCTGTAAACTATTGGTCATTCTGCTTTTAGTAAACCAATCAGAGTAACACGGCTTTATACAGCATAAAGGAATATTCCACAACACTCTTCCATCTGATGAGCCACTTAATCCTAAACCACCCCTTATCCCCGTCTCCATGACTGTGGTCTGTGTCCTGTTTCCCACTTTTGTCCATCTTTTATTGCTTTGACTTTTCTCTTCTATATTCAATGGTCTCCAATCCATCTTATATGCCATAGGGATTTTCCATAAATTAGCTTCTACTATTCAATTGATTTAAAATCATTCACTGCGGGGTAAGGAAGACCTGAGTTCGGTTTCCTGGTATCCATCTTAAAAGCTTAGAACTAGGGAAAGTTCAGCAGTTAAGAGTTCTTGCTTCAGGGATACCCAAGGAAGCAGCTGACCCAAGCTAGTGAGACCTTACTGACTCTGAACTGACAGCCAGGGAGTGTGCCTAGGACTGAACTAGGCGCTCTGAATTTGAGGGACAGTTGTGTGGTTTAGGCAGTTTGTGGGGCCACTGGGAGTGGAATCAGTATTTATTTAATGCCTGAACTGATTTTTTTGAACTCATTCTCTTTGGGGAGGGGGGATACCTTTCTCAATCTAAATATGGAGAGGGTATCCTTGGTCCTTCCTCAAAGTGATGTCTCTGAGGAGTGGATGGGGGTGGGGTGGGGAGAAAGGGAGAGGAGTAGGAAGAGGGCAGGGAGGGGGAACTAGGATTGGTAAAATTAAAAAAAGATTGTTCTAATAAAAAAAGAGTACTTGCTGCTCTTCCATAGGACCAGGGTTCAATTCCCAGCCCCTGTTTGGTGACTCACCAGCATTTGTTACTCCAGTTCTAGAGAACTGGATGCTGTTTTCTACCTCTGAGGTTCCCAGAAACATATACTACACAGATGCAAGCAGGTAAAATATTCATACAATTGAATTAAATTAAATTTGAACACTACCAGTAAAGCCACAGTAAGTGGTGATTCATAGATTAATAGAAATGGGCTAATTGAAGATGTAAGAACTAGCTAGGAATACGTCTAAACCATATATGTACTCAAGTACATCTGCATATGTGCACAAGTGAATTATAGAGTCATACAGTGGATCCCCGGGGACTTGGTTACTTGTACCAAGTACTTGGCCTTGGTTACTCGAGCTTTTGTTCATGACATCAGTCTCTTGGATCTGTTTTTACTCCACTTCTTGTTCATCCTAGTTTCCTTCTTGGATCATTTCTCATTTTCTTAATCATCTAACAGACTCCTGTTCACAGTCAAATTCCGGGCGGAAGTCACCTTCTGCATGAAGGGAAGACAAGCATTGGTGGACTAGGGAGAGAAGGCAGTTGTGTGCTGGTTTGAATAAGAATGGCCCTTGTAGATTCATGAATGTGTAATCACTGGGGAGCCGTGTGTCTTGACAGGGATTCGGTGGTATGGCCTTGTTGGAGTGGGCATGGCCTTGTTGGAAGAAATGTGTCACTGGGGGGTTGACTCTGAGGTTCCAAACGTTCAAATGACCCAGTGTCACTCTCTTTTCTTGCTGCCTGCAAACCTAGATGTAGAACTCTCAGCTGCTCTCCATTACCACGTCTGCCCGCATGCCACTGTTCTTCCTGCCGTGATGACAAGGGATTACACCTCTAGACTGTACGTAAGCCTCAAGTTAAATACTTTCCTTTATAAGAGCTGCCGCGACCATGGCAACATTGACCAAGAAAAGACACTTCCTTTGTACCTTCTTTATATGGTTACCCTGGTCAAACTGATAGGCCAAACCTATCACTATTCCTTTCAAGCTGATCCATCACACAACTGCCCCCTCCCCTCTCCAATTCTCTTAACCAAACCTCTCCTTATTCTTCTGAACCTAGAAATGGTAACACCCCTGAATGCTGTTAGCCCCGGGTTACCAACCCCATACTTCTGGTGAACCCCCTCCACCAACACCCTTGTAGTCCCTCTGCTTTGTAAAGAAATAGTCTTTGACTTATTCAATTTAGGCGTCTCATCTGCTTCTTGTTAGGGTTCATGTCCACTAAGGTTCTGTAAGTAGAATCACATTTCTCACGGTTAACATTAGAAAGCTACATCATCTTCAGTTCTGAATAATTTTCTGCTGGCTTCGGATTGTAAACCTAGCTAAAGGCTGGAGGCAAAAGGTTTTTATCTATTTTTCAAGAGTGTACAAAACTCTACTACTGCTTTTCCCACTAGGACTTGGATCTTATTGGAAGACTCACCAAAAGTGATATATGTGTCTATGTCCCTATTAAGCTATTTACCTTGGGGCAAGAACTGTAGATTTAAAATTTATCCCCAAAGCCCAACCTTGAGTCTAGAGTGCAGTCAACACATGGTAAACTGTTTGCTTTGTGAAAAAAAAAAACCACTTGTACGTCTTTAAAAATAGTTGTGAGATAAATGACTAAATGGGAAAGCCTTGGTGCCCTGACTGATGGTTTTAAAGACTGCTGTAGCAATGGGGCCTTCTCTACCGTCTCCAGAAGGATGAATACTGGAGAAGGGAAAGGCTGATGCAGATTTGATAATACCCTGAAATGATTCAAAATATCTTTCATATCCAAAGCACCTTCAGCGCACATCCTCAGAAGCAGAATACTACCAGAGGGGGAACAGCATCTCTGTTCTCATTCACATGTGTCCATCTCCCCTACCCCCACCGAGGTCCCTTAGATCTGCCAACTCTATAGGAAACCAATTTCCGTTAACTACAAGGGAGGTTTGTTTACTCTGTTGAAATAATTGAAAAGATGTCATTTTTATTAGTGCCACAGCTGGTTCTCCCATCATGGAAGAAATACAATTATGTGTCTTCCTATGGCTGGATGTAGACAGCTATAATTTCATTATTTATTTGGGTAGCAAGTGAATCTTTATAATGAACAGGGGGGAAGATGCATCCAAACCTCATTTGTAAAAGGAACAAATCTTAGTTTCTGGAATGATATTCCCCTTGTCACCATGGTGGTGGTGGTGGGGGGGGGATGTTTCGTCTAATACAAGACTACAATACAGTTACATAATAGGGCTTGATAGTTTTAGAAGCAGTACCAAAAAAGCAGTCATTATGGGACAGGGAAGAGTATGGACCTTGGCGTCAGGCCAACTTGGGTTCAAATCCTAGCTCTGCTTCTAAATCCTAGCTCTGCAGGGAGTAGGAGCACCTTAGCTCTTCTGAGCTCTTGACTTTTAGTTTGCTTATTGATTAGTTGATTGATTGACTTTCTGTCTCATGAAGTTTTCCTGGTTGACTCCAAATGTCTAGGCTTAAGAAATATTCCCATCTCGGCCCTTGAGTAGCGGGGCCACAGGTACACATTTCTTCTGCATGTTTTATATTGCATACTTTAATCTACTCTGATCACTCTGCCTTTCCTCGTATATCACTGTGACTCACTATGCACTGGTTTAATCTCCTTACCTGTCTCTGCCTCTTCTTCTCCCTACCTCTGGTAGCCACTATTTTATTTCCTCCTTTTTTTTTCAGATTCCATGTGTTGAGTCACGTGGCATGGGTCTCTCTGTGACCAGCCTGTTTCACTTGATGTGATGCCTGCTTCCCAGGGTTAGCCCTGCTCTTGAAAATGGCAGGAGTCCATCCTTTCTGAAGCTGAGGAGCATTCCACTGTGTGCTGATTGCCTATTCTTCACCCACATGTCTTTGGGTAGGCACCCAGTGAGCCCCTATTGTGTAGAGTGGAGCTAGCAGAACGAGTAAAGTGGAACTAGATATAACCTAACCATCTTCCACTCTTTAAAGCTGGGACCTCTACTGATGCCAGACTGAGCTTCAAGCAGTCCTCCAGACTGGATCCATTTCTTTGCTCCCTCACTTTGTACACTGTTGGCTACTCTGCCTGAATCCTGAAT
>NC_022016.1:31646422-31654099 GCF_000317375.1 Microtus ochrogaster
CTCCTTCCTCCTCCTCCTTTTTCTCCTCCTTCTCATTGAGTCCTCTGTAGAACCTGACCCCCAAGCCCTTCCCTGGACCGTCTCTAGTGCTCTTTTCTGTTTCCAGCACCGTTTGAACACGCCCACTACATGAAGCAGCCCTGCATCACAACACTTGTCTGAATATGTGCATTCTCATGGAAGCATCAGGCTATAAGCTTTTACTTCTCTATGCCTTGTGCTGACCCCGTGCCAAGCAGAATGACACGGCTATCAGTAGCTGATTTACTTAATGGAATGGAAACTTAGGTGAAGCACCTAGGGCCCTGAATGGATAATTAATGATTAGTTAAGTCAAGCTATTCTTAACTGGGATTCTTATTGCAAACTCCCACTATGGAGGCCTTGTACCTATAGGGAGTTAGTTGGGAAAAGCTTCTTACACTCTGTTAAGAGCATACCTGGGTTACTAGCCTCACACATCATACCTGGGTTTCAGTACAGAAAAGTCAACTCGGAAGGCTGATGTACCTTCATCCTGACTCACCCCTCGATACAATGAGAGTTTGCTTTTAACCTTTGTCACTTTGTTTCCTATAAGAGGAGGCTTGTTTCTTGGAATTAAAGTTCTTGAACCAAGGGCTGGCTCTGTTTGGAAGTTATTGGACCTTCAGCAGTAATCTAGCCTTGCAAAGTTTTTTGATTCTTGAACAGCACACTCAAGGTAGTACTAGTACCTGTTTATTAGGGCTAAGGAGGATAAAGGATATAAATCTCTTAGGATACAGTCCAGCCCCTGGTTACTCTAGGAGTGTTGGCACTGGTTTATTAATAAGGCTAGTAGTGCAGCCGGAGCAATTTCAAATGAACGCTGGATTTTGTTGACACATTCATAAAGTGCTAGTTAGAATGCTTGTTTTGCAGGACTGGATTGCGAATTCAAACCCAGAGAAGTAGGGCACCTGGGGCAGCTACAAATACGCAGAGCATAGGTGGAGGCCCACTGAATACGGACATATTTGGGCAGATGGCTCTCCCCTTTTTTCCCTTATTTATTCTCGCCCCTCTGGACATGACAGAATAGAGGCCTCTCCTCCTGGAGAGGCCATCGCTCCCTCCCCTGAGCTCTAGATCTGAGGCTATTGATTCAGCTCGAACCATTTTGATTTTTCCCTTTTCACAGCTAACCCCCCTAAAACATGTAAATACTCTGGTCTCTTCTGCCTTAGAACAAACATCATGTCTCTGTTTTGAAAAGAAAGAAAAAAACTCCCACATTTCCATCTCTTATTTGGTCTTATCCCCCACCACGTTCTCTCTGTGCACACGCGAGCTCCTCACAGATGTGTCTGCGCAACCTGTTTCTACTTCCTCACCTCCCACTCACTTCTCCTGATGCGACGGTAAAATCTTTTAAAAGTATGTTGAAACTTGGAGTCTCCAAGAAGGAATGAAGGGCAAGGTTGATTTCTATTCTGGAAAATGTGTCGCTGGAAAGTGTTAACCCTCCCGATGGTGAGACTCAGGTCACTCCAACACAGTTCCTCCCTGATTCCTTTAATTTAATATGTGATCCAAGTATGTGCTATAGTGTGCAAACATCCCAGGTCTCTGGGCTCCTGAAACTGGGGCATGCTGTCCTCTCTCCCAGATCATGAGCCCTTCACCTGGAAGCATCTGACTTCTGATCACTCCTGCTCTATCTAGGGTCAGTCCCTCTGTATCCTTCCAATAAATATCTGTCCTTAGAATACAGAGAGGCCTGAGCCTTCTGCAGGGTCCAAAGTTTGCCTGGAATAAAAGAGGTTAAAAACAAAAATAAACAAACAAAAAAACCACACAGATGTATGTTTCCCCCTATGCTCTCTTTGTTCATTATGTTTCTTCTTTTTGAAATACTTATTTATCATGTATACTACTTATTATGTATACAATATTCTGTCTGTGTACATACCAGAAGAGGGCACCAGACCTCATTACAGATAGTTGTGAGCCACCGTGTGATTGCTGTGAATTGAACTCAGGACCTTTGGAATAGCAGGCAATGCTCTTAACCACTGAGCCATCTCTCCAGCCCTCGTTATGTTTCTTTTTTCTTCTGTCTCAAATCTCTGTAATGATGAGAGACCAGGGGCAGAAGAAGCGCTTGACCGCATCCAAACATTGTTTACCTGGAAAATTCACCTGGAAACATCTGGAACGCTACCTCACGAAATTAAAGGTCGTGTTTGTGGTAAAGAGCACAGCGCCCTGCCACATCTAAGAACTTGCTAGATTTTCTTAATAGTTACATAAAGCAAGGGTCATTACTCAGTCTACTGAAAGACAAAGGCTGAAGTTCATGCGGTAGGGGTGGGGATAGGGGTCAGGGTAGGGGTCAGCAAGCAGCATCTGCTATGTGCAGAGCCTGTCATGTGCCAGAATGAGCACTGCAATGTCACTATCTCATTTAACCTTCATGGCCACAGAGATAAAAGCAGGTGTTACTGCCTGTCATTTCCTTCCTTCCTTCCTTGAAAAAAGAATAAGACGTCATACTAGACCAGGCTGAATCTTGCTCTTGGTGAGTAAGCGGGTGGCCTTCCAGAGCTATCTGGGCTTCAGCTTGTTGTTTCTAACATGAAGGCCAGGCTGAGTAAGCCGAAAGGTCCATTGCAATCGACCTCTGTCTTGCTTAGCAATTGCAAAACACATCATCAGCGTTCTGTGCTGCAGCAGGAGAAAAGGAGGTCATTTCAGCTGTAGTAGACATAGAGTGGAAAAAGGACTGGACGGCCTGTAATCGCCATTTTGTTTTCGACTCACTGTGTTGGTCTTAGTAGGTCTTTGAGACATTTCAAAAGGGAAGCCCAGGTTCAGTCTTGCTTGCAACACTTGCTAGTCGTATCACCGTAGGAAGTTCGTCAGCACTCTGAGACTTAAATTTTTCATCTGTAAAAGGAGTAGATGCCCAGAGAGTTGTGGGGGAAGATGAAGCAGGAGAGGACCATGCAAACCTGCTTGACAGTGGCTGATTAGCCAATGGCAGCATTAGTCACATTTTTTTTAAAAAAAAAAAAAAAAAACTCCTTTTCTTAATCCATTGCACAATGAAATGACCCATAGAAGATTCTAGAAAATGGCTACAAGTCTCGGATTTGCCATTTGTGGGGATTACCCCCTAGCCCTGCTTTCTGCAGACTTGTAGCCCTGCTGGAGGCTGTGCAGTCTCCCGGTTGCCTTGCATAAGCAAGCTGGGTATGTAGGAGGGATCGAGGTGTGTTTTCAGTAACAAGGGACGAGCGACAGCAGAGAGGGAGTGATACAGACTCAATAATATTAGAGCACACAGAATGGCGCGCAGCTGCCAGGTCACCCAACCCCAACAGCTTAGGAGCGCCGGTTGCTAAGAGCTAGATGCGCTGGGGGTTTACTCATCCTGTTAATGGAAGTGAAGAGAAAACGTGAGACTTTTTGGAAATAATCTAACAAGCTCTTCTGTTTACTTTAGTCAGTTTGAAGCCATTTGTCATGTTAAACAAGTATGTTGAGTTCTTCCTGGGCGTACACCTGGCTCTAGGCCCTGGGCAGATGGCGGTGAATCAAGCTCTTGCCTTCATGGAGCTTATGTTGGATTCGACTGTCTCATTTAGGAGTTGAAGGAAAGTGACTCAAAGTGACTGGCCAAGCGGATCTGAATCTGAGCCTTCTAAACACTAGGTCAGGATCTTCATCAACCACTGCCTTGGTCCCAGAGTACCACTGATGAGGCAGTTTACAGTAGGCGACTATTGTAAATAGTTCACCACCCTGAAGGCTGGGAAGTCCAAGATGGAGGAGGTGGTGTCTGGCACGGATTTCTCTTTTACATTGTCTCATGGCGGAAAGCCAAAGAGAGGTTGGTAGGAAACAAGATGGGGGCAAACTTGTCATACAATGAATTAAACCTAAAATAATGAACCCACTCCCATGATAAGGACATTAATCCATTCCCAGAGACAATGACACTACATCCCAAATTCTTCCTATTATTAGGCACCATCTCCAAACACTGTCGTATTAGAGACCAAGGGTTTGTCTTAGGGATTTTGGAGGGAATTTTCAGACCGTAGCAACTACATTTTATAAAAGAGCCGTGTACAGCATATTTTAAGCATGGCTGAGATATCATCATGCCAGCTAGACAAATAGAGCCCTCCCTCTGGGAAATTCTGCAAGTCCAACAGTGAGGTTTCTTTCATTTTTAGTGCCTCGGTGTTCCTGCAGACTGATATCTAGCTGCATGAGATTTTAGAGTATCAGTGAATGTGATGAAACAAAACTAGAATACCCGGACATAGTAGCACATGCCTTTAATCCCAGTGCTCAGGAGGCAGAGGCAGGCAGAGCTCTGTGAGTTCAAGGCCAGCCTGGTCTACAAACAATTCCAGGCCTGTTACACAGAGGGGGGAAGAGTGGGGTATCATGTAACAGTTGACAGCTGACAAGACACATAGCCAAGAAAATTTTGCCTTCCTCCTCACCTCTCTGAGCCCTTAGTTTCCACTCATAGAATGAGCGACTGGAATAAGGGTGACCTCTAAGTTCTCAAGATCTCAGTTCTTTGATAAATTACACAACAATTATGCAACACACACACACACACACACACACACACACACACACACACACACACTGTTCTAGAATGCAGTTCCAGAAAATTCCTGTAGCTTCCTCATGAAACATAAAGGTTGAAGTGTCTTTTCCTCAGTTCATCCTGGTTCTGAAGCAGGTACTGTCTTGTGCTTAGTGAACAGCAGGTTTAGTGTCTAGACCTCTGCAAGTGTCCCTGCTCCAGGAAAGCGGGGACTGGGGGTCACCCTGCCAGGTGACATGTTTTGTAGATTTTTTTTCTCCCCCATCAGAATACAACTAATCTGATGTGGGGGACTGACTTATTTATCTCTTTGCTCCAATGCTTGCCATTGAAGCATCAGTCAGTACAGACGGTTCAGGGTGATGGAAATAGCGGATGACGTCTGAACACTGTACTTTTAGCATTGCTAGCAGAGGGTACAGAGGAGCCTCCATCATTGAGCTCATCAATGATGCTAGAGCTGAGCACTTATAGGTGAGGAGGTTGATGCTGCTTACTTAGGGTCTTGTGGCCAGAAAAATAACAAATCTAAGACTTCTTTCTCTCCTTTCATTTCTTTTATTCACTATTGAACACAGGTAACTTTTGACAAAATTTATCAGAACAAGATGAATTTTTAAGAATCCATGGAATCTTTGGGCTTTGGAATTTAATATGTGAGTTCAAATTCGTCTTTGCTTCCAAGCACTGAGCAATCTGTAGACACTTACCTTTGCTGAAACTCAGCCTCTGATGTGCAAGGTGGGAAAGGTTCTATCTCTTATAGTTCCCTACAGACTGTCCCTACAGGGCAGGACCATTTGAAGGCCTAGGCCATGGGGTCCTTCTTTATTGTTAACTTGGTTTTTGTTTTGTTTTGTTTTTTTCAAGACAGGTTTCTCAGTGTAGCCTTGCATCGAACTTGCTCTGTACACCAGGCTGGCCTCAAACTTACAGAGATCCACCTGCCTCTGCCTCCTGCATGCTGGGATTAAAGCTGTGCGCCACCACTACCGAGCTGTGAACTCTTCTGAAGAAGCCTCTTGCTCAGTGTAGGTAACAAGCAGAAACAATATGTGTTCCCCACCAGACTTTCTGTGTGTACTTCCTGGACTACTGAAGCTGATCAGTCTTGCTTCTGACACAAATGACTTTATGTTGACTTGTGATTTTTGCCCTTTCTAATGCTGTAGTCTAAACTAAGGCCTTCTCCTAGTGGGTCTCAGACAGGTAATTGCTCCTTGCTACCACCACTGGCCTTTCTCATCCCAGACACCAATCTCAGCAAACACAGCCTGGTACAAAGATGGATGCATTCCTGGAGGAGGAGGTTTCCTGGACAGGCTTGGGTTAAGCCACACCAGTTGCAGATGCATTGGCCAGAGAGCTAGGGAGCCCCTACCAGCTCCAGCTGTTTGGTAGCCTGGAGGAGAGTTTGAGTGATGGGGCCCATGCATCAGCATCTCTGTGTTTTGAAAGGGCAATTGACGTACCATGGACCTCGTCACATACACAGTGACTCCAGTTACATCTGAATCCCCATCTCATTACTCACTGAGTGCAGAACACTCCACACAGGAAGATGACTCGCTCCTCCAATGAGATGCAGAAAGGCCTTCTACGGAAATGATTTGAAGTGTTTAAATATCCTGTTTCTTAGCTTGCTTCTCCTCTGTCAAATCCCTTGGCTTGAGTAGAGACCTTTATTCAAAAAACCTGATTGAAGCATCTATTGAACTCCTCAGTGGGTTTTCATTTGTACTTATGCCAGGTATAGTACTTCAGCTACCACTCAGCTCCCTTTGTGCTTTTGACAAGGGAAGGACAGATTTGTCATAGCCGTGGGAGAAAATGGAATGAGCAGGCTGCTTTTACCTTGTACGGATTTCATAAGAAGTGATGTCTCACATTTGCCATGGATCAGGCACGGAGACAAGGCTCTGTGTGTCTCTACTATGCCAGAGTGAACGGATGGATAAAAGCAGGAGAAGACAGAGTGGTGAGAGACCTCTTAACATCATGCAAATCACTCTAGGAGCAGGGCAGTAAAACAACATTGCAACCAAAGGGATGGGTTAGCCAGATTCTCATACTAAAACACAAATGGATCTAACTCTCTGGCCTCTGGAATCAAGGAGGGGTCTGATACCTTTGTAGAGGCCCACTCCATCTACAGCAGGTGTTCCAGTAGTGATGACAGGGTAGATCCTTGGATCCTTTGGATCCTCAGGTCTAAAGGAAAGAAATGGAAAGAGTTACGCTTGGATGAGGAACCACCAACCAAAGGGTCTGGAGAATAACAGGCCCTGGGATCAGGGAAGGGATACTTAAGTAAAACTTGTAGTAAGGTATTGGTGGAAGGCACCATGGTATCATAGGAAGTCCATGGCTTAGGACCTGATCAAACATACATTATAATCCCACTTTGGATACTGACTAGCTGAGTGACCTTGGATAGACTATTTTCTTTGATATCATCTTTAAAATAATTCCTAGAGAGGTGGCCCATGGCTATTATTATCGTTAAAAGAGCCTCAGATTAGAAACCCCGGCCAACCATTCATGAACCTTAGGTTTCCTTAAGTTTCTGATTTTCCATACTGTGATAAGAATAATCATCTCATAGATGGAAATAGCTGAAACAGAGCAGGTTAAATGTCACCCTAAGACCCAGAGAACAGAAAACACTACAGAAATGTCTTATGACTTAGGCTAGTGAGCCCAGTGTGTTGTTAGTAAAACCCTAAGAAATTGGACTTTCTGGGGAGTCTAGTCTAAGCTATTATGGGCTATGTGAGAGGTTACTGTTAGTTGTCTCATCTTCCTGATGCCATGCCTGTGGCCTGGGTAGGTCACTGTGTTCCTTTGAACTCTGGTGGTGGTCTCAAGATGGATGTGGCAACTCTGAGCTAGAAAGGTGAGCTGGGCCTGTTTTATTACAGTCATGTGATCACACTTGCTACCCGTAGCAACATTACCATGTTCTCCCTTAACAAGGAGGTAGAAGGCCAAAGAGTTTCCCCACCTGGAAGTCAGCGCTGGCTCAATGTTTTGAACTTGGTCAGAGTTGCTGAGTCATTCTTTCACCTGTTGAAATGGGGGGG
>NC_022016.1:31654242-31667819 GCF_000317375.1 Microtus ochrogaster
ACGGATGCTCTTTTACGTGAACACTTTTCTGTAGGAAAACACATTCATTGGTTTTTATGATGTTTTATGTATAAACAAGAAAGGAGATTTTAGCAAGGCTGTCTAACGCTATCAGTCAGAGAAAACGCTGAGAAGTTTGGTCCCTTAAAAGTCCCGTCCTCATGGATCTTTGTTTTTCCTTATGAAGTTGAGTATTGTCCTTTCAAGGTCTGTGAAGAATTTTGCTGGGATTTTGATGGACATTGCACTGAATCTGTAGATTGCTTTTGGTGAGAATGCCATTTTTACTATGTTTATTCTACCTACCCAAGAGCATGGGAGATCTTTCCATTTTCTGGTGTCTTTTTCAATTTCTTTCTTCAAAGACTTAAGGTTCTTGTCATACATGTCTTTCACTTGTTTGGTTAGAGTTACCCCAAGATATTTTATGTTATTTGTGGCTATTGTGAAAGGTGATCCTTCTCTGATTTCTCTCTCAGCCCATTTATCATCTGTGTGTAGGGAATGAAGGCAGAGAGGGAGGACCCTGAAGCTACCTTAGTTTCTATTCATTCTATTTATTTCTGATTGTATATTTTCAGAATATGGAGTACAGAACTAAACATAGAACTCTCACCAGATGACTCTAAAATGGTTAAAAGACACTTAAAGAAATGCTCAAGATCCTTAGCCATCAAAAAATGCAAATCAAAACAACTCTGAGATTACGTCTTATACCCTGTAAGAATGGCCAAGATCTAAATCACTGCTAACAGCTTATGCTGGAGAGGATGTGGGGTAGGGGAGACACTCCTCCACTGCTCGTGGGAGTGCAAACTTGTACAGCCACTCTAGAAATCAGTATGGCGGTTTCTTAGAAAATTAGGAAACAATCTACCTCAAGGCCCAGCTATACCACTTTTGGGTATACACACAAAGGAAGCTCATTCATATCACAAGGACATGTGCTCAACTATATTCACAGCAGCATTGTTTGTCATAGCCAGAACCTGGAAACAACCTAGATGCTCCTTTGAAGAATGGATAAAGAAAATGTTATACATTTACACAATGAAGTACTACTCAGTGGTAAAAAAAAAAAATAATAATGACATCTTGAAATTTGCAGGTAAATGGATGGATCTAGAAAAGGCCATACTGAGTGAGGTAACCCAGACCCAGAAAAACAAATATACTATGTACTCACTCATAAGTGACTTTTAGGCATAAAACGAAGAAAAACCAGCTTACAGTCTGCAACCCCAGAGAACCTAGACAACAAAGAGGGACCCTAAGAGAGACATACATGGATCTACATAGGAAGGAGAAAAAGACATGATCTGCTGAGTAAATTGGGAGTGTGGGGGTCATGGGAGAATGGAGGAAGAGAGGGGAGCAGAGAAAAATGTATAATGCAATAAAAAAATTTAAAAAGAAGAAAAAAAAGTCCCAGCTTCATTCTGGATAAATCTCCATTTTTTTTCCTGCTGTAGTTTATTATGCAGTCATCTTTAGCATAATAAGTAACATAGAAGAAGTGGATTATACACAGTAAGATTCTGGTGTTAATTTTCTATATCGATCTCTCTCAGTAATGATGAAACTCTGAGTTGAAGAAGGATGCTTAAAAGAAATCCCACACTAGCTCAGAATTGAGAAATAGGTGGTTATTTATTTAGGGGTGGCCTCACAAATCAGAATCCTCTGCTTGAACTGAGATCAGAAACCGAATGCCCCAGCCAGAAAAAGAGCGGATGCATGCTCTACTTCGGCACAAATAGTGTAAGAGGCCACGCCCCCCCAATGGGCAGGTAACCACTGGCTGTAAGACTTCCTACAGCACTGAGTGGCTGCAAGTGACTAATGGAACTGGCCTGTTTGTGCTGTAATTTGCATTTATAGTTTGATCGCTGCTCAAAAATACTAGTGACCAGGGCAGACATATGTAAATAACATCAAATTCTGGTGTACCTAATTTCATTTAGAAAAAAAAGCAATACTAGATTTCAGGACACAGATTAATACAAACCTATTAAGAGTAGATGATTTTAATTCCCCACTTTCTCTGACACAAAGATCATCTGGATAAAGATCATCTGGATGTAAAATAAACAGACAAACATCCACAATTAATTGATATCATTTACCAAATGGACTTAACTGGATATACAGAATATTCCATCCAAACACTGGAGAACACACATTCAACTCAGCAGCATAGGAAAGCTTTTTAAGAATAGAACACATCCTGGGACAAAAACCAAATCTTTACAAGTTCAAAAAGAATGAAATAAGCCCCTGCGCTATACCTTACTATGGTGCAATAAAGTTAAAATTGACAGGGGAAAAAAAAAAACTCTAGTAAATACTTAGTCATGGCAATTAAACAACTCGTTACTCAATGATGACTGGGTCAAAGAAGAAATAAAAAAAGAAAGAGAACAGTTCCTGAAACTAAACAAAAATGAAACCACAATAAAACTAAGCCTATGGGCCACCTTTAAAGCAGTCAATAAGGGGAATATCTAGCTCTAAGTGCCTATGCTGAAAATCAGAAAGAGCACAAACAAATGGGTTAATGATGCAGCTCAAAATTTGAAGGAAAACAAAAAAAAACCAAAAAAACAAAAAAACAAATCCAAACCCAGTCAACAGCAAAAAATATAAAAAGCACAGCAGAAATGAATGAAATAGAAACAAGGGGGAAAAGCAGTGCAGAGAATCAGCGGCTCTAAGAGCACTTTTTCAAGAAGATAGACAAGACTAACAGACCCTTGACCCAATTAAACAACAGAGAGGAACAAAATTAACGAAATCAGAAGTGAACATGGAAACGTTACAACATACACCAAAGAAATTCAGAATATTACAAGCTAATGCTTTTAAAAACCCATAGTTCATTAACCTAGAAAACCTAAAAGAAATGGACAGATTTCTATATTCATCCAAATCACCAAAATCATACCAAGAATTCACCAACCTAAAGAGATGCAAAACAAATGGGAAAATTGAAATACTAATAAAAAGCCTTCCGACTTTAAAAAAAAATAAGTATAGGACCAGATAGAGTCACAGCAAAATTCTATCAGACTTATTCTTAAATTCTTCTTAAATTGTTAAAACAAAAAAAAGGAGTGTGCACCCCCAAACTCTTTCTAGGAAGCCACCATCTAATACCCAAACCGGCTAAAGACACAACAAAAACAGAAAACTATAGGTCAATATCCCTAATGAACATAGGCTCAAAATGCTAAAAAAAAAGTATTTCAAACAGAATACAGACATACAGCAGAAAGATGTATACCGTGAACAAGTTGACTTTATCCCAGAAATAAAGGAATGGTTTAATGTATATATAAGTCAGTAAACAGACAAAAATCATGTGATCATCTCAATGGTGGCAGGAAAAGCCTTTGACAAAATCCAACATGCCTTCATGATAAAAGTCCTAGAGAGTGTAGGGTTAAATGAAACATACCTCAATACAATAAAAGCTTTATCTAGGAAACCCACATCTAATATTATCCTAAATGGAGAAAAGTTTGAAGCAAACCACTGCAGTCAGGAATGAATCAGGGTTTTTTATTATCCCCACTCCTTTTCAATATGTATTCAAAGTAATAGGTGGAGCAAAATGGCAAGAGAAGGGATACACATAGGGAAATAAGAACTCAAACAATCATTTTTTGCAGGTGACTTGATAATATACATTAGAGAGCACAAAAGTTCTATCAGAAAACTCCCAGAAATGATAAACAAATTCAGCAATGTGGCAGAATGCAAAAAAATAGTTTTCTATATACCAACAACATATATAAAGAGAAGGAGATTATAAATCTCCCACTCACAGTTATGTCAAAGATAATAAAATATCTAAAAATAACTTAGCTAAGAAGATGAAGGACCTCTACAACAAAAGCTTTAAGCCTCTAAAGAGATAAAAACCTAGAAAATGGAAAGACAGCTGATGCTCATAGACTGAATAAATATTGTGAAAATAACCATTTTGCCAAAAGTTATTTACATATTCAGTGCCCTTCCAATCAAAATCCCTATCTCATTCTCCATAGAAATAGAAAAAAAACTATCCTAAGATTCATTTGAAACCACAAAAGACCCCAGATATCCAAAACCAATCCTGAGCAAAACGACCTATATTTTTGGAGTGATTACCATTCCAGATCTTACGATATATCACGGAGTCCTGGTAATAAAAACAATATAATACTGGTACAAAAACAGACATGTAGGCCAATGGAACAAAAGCAGAAACCCAAACAGGAGTACAAATAATTTCAGCTATTTAATATTCAACACTTATGCCAAACACGTGAGCTGGAGAAAAGAAAGCACCGTCAACAAGTAGTGCTTGGAAAACTGGATGACCACGTGCAGAAGAGTGAAGTCAGGCTGGGATATATCACCTTGCACAAAAACCGACTCCAAATGGATCAAAGACTTAAAGTGAACCCTGAAGTCGCGAGGAGAAAACTTAGTGTGGTATACTACACAGACGTAGTGAAGGACTTACTGACTAGGACTGCATTTTGTTCAAGAATTAAGGCCAAAATTTGACACGTGGGACTTCATAAAACTAAAAGGCTTTTGCAAAGCTAAAGAAACAATCAACTGGTGAAGAAGAAGGCCACATAAATCGAGAGAATCTTTTCCAGATATACATCTGACCAGGGATTAGCCTCCAGACAATATATGAAACAAACAAACAAAAACAAAAGAATAAAAAAATTACTCAAAAAATGGGTTAGGGACCTGAATAGAAGTCTCAAAAGAAGAAAGCAATGACTATTTAAAAAAAAAAGCCTCGGGGGCTGGAGAGATGGCTCAGTGGTTAAGAGCATTGCCTGCTCTTCCAAAGGTCCTGAGTTCAATTCCCGGCAACCCACATGGTGGCTCACAGCCATCTGGAATGAGGTCTGGTGCCCTCTTCTGGCCTGCAGACATACACACAGACAGAATATTGTATACATAATAAATAAATAAATAAATAAATAAATAAATAAATAAATAAATATTTTTTAAAAAAAGAAGAAGAAACTATGAAAAAGATTTTAGAAAAAGCCTCAAAAAGTCTTCCTCATCCCTACTAATTTAGGGAATGCAAATCCAAAGAACTTTGAGATTTCGTTTTACTCTAGCAGGCATGGTGAAGGTCTAGAGTAAAACCACAACCAATGGGGTGAGTACGGGGAGAGAGGACCCTCCTTCACTGTTGGGGGGTTGTAAACTGCTCTGTTGCTATGTAATAAATGTGGAGAAATCTCAAAAAGTTAAAAATAAATATACCCTATGACCTAGTTATGCCACTCATTGGTGTGTGCCCAAAGGGCTTGACACCCTACTCTACAGATGCTTGCTCAGCCATGTTCGTTGCTGCCCTATTCACAGTAGTTAGGAAATAGAAACAACCTAAATACCCTTCAGCTAACAAATGGATAAGGAAAATGCAGGATACTGTTCAGCTGTAAAGAAATTATAAACTTTGCAGACAAATGAGGGGAACAGGAAAGCTCATATTGATGAGGTGGCAGAGACCCAGACAGACCAATGCCACATGTTCTCTCTCATTGGAAGCTCCCAGGTTCAAATCTTCAGATCTGCATGCATATCCTGGAATGACTGCAGACATCAGGAAAGTAAAAAGGGCCTATTGCAAGCTTAGGGGTGGAGAAGCAAATGGCAATAGCAGGGCATTGTAGCACAATTAATAAAAACTCAGAGACAGACATTGGTGTTCAAACAGAAGGTCAGAAAAGAAAAACAGCCACCCACAGGCTCTTACCTCTACCTCAGTCCGAAAATGGCCATCCTGCCTCCAGGAGTCTCAGAATGAGACTGTGATTGAGAGCTGTCTCCTCCCATTTTTTATTCCTCTCTAGTTCTGGGGTTAAAGGTGTATACACTACTGCCCGGTTTCTATGGCAAACTAGTTTGGCTACTGGGATTAAAGGTGTGTGTCACCACTGCCTGGTCTGTAGGGCTGATCAGTGCAGCTGTTTTACTCTCCGAATTTCAGGCAAGCTTTATTTATTAAAATATAAATGAAATATCACCACAGGGTATGAACAATCTGATCAGGAGAAATGAGAAAAAAGTCAGGGGAGGGGCGTTAAGTAGGGAGAGGAGGATCATAGATGGAGAAAGAAGAAAGAGGTAAAAGAACAGTAAGGATGTTTGGAAAAAGTCAGTAGGAATCCTACTACTAACTACCTTAAATATAGTACACATAAATATATGAATAAGTATACATATGTAAGTTAGATGAAATTTTCTCATCTGGGCTGACAATACTCACACCAGGAGCCAAAGACAAACTAACGAAAGCTCAACACCAGGCATGAGATGTCATCTTTGGAGTTGTTGGTCAAGGTTGTCCAGTAGACTCCCTAAACATTATAGGCTATTCCTATTGCCCTTGGTTATCCCCCAGAGGTGGAAGGTAAGTCCCTTTTGCTGAAGACACCATTGCACTTCAGACACAGGGCCCAGAAGAGGACCTTGAGTTGGAATTGACTTTAATGTCTCCTCTCCCTGAGGACTAGCTGTCATGGTAACATAAAGTACCACACAAACTTGGTACCATGAAAGCACCCAAAGGAAGGAAGCTACCAACAGTACTACCTGCTATGAAGCCTATGAACCATACCAATGATAGGCATGGTATGATAAGCTTAAGGATTCAGTAGTAACACACAACATAACCAACAGTTCTCTAATTGGGCTTCAGACCTGCCCAACACAATGGAAACCTGGTTCTTTAAACCTAACCAACTACCCAGAGAAAGTGAGGTCATGGATCTTGGAGGAGAACCTACAACCACCACTTAACTAAGCTAGCACAAAATCTAACTACACTCCAGGCATCTGTCCTTCTACCCACAGGTAAGTGTAGTTCTCAGCCCTCACTCGGGAAACGTCTCTTTGCAACAGATGAAGATCGTTATTAAAAACCACAACCAATTAAAATATAAGAGCAGTGGAGCCCAGTCTAAAATGATACATCTACAAAACAGCTCTTTGTACCGAAAGCCTCAGGGAACTTTGTGGAAGACAGAGTAAAAAAGATAGGAAAAGCCAGATGCTCAGAAAGTTCGCTGTGAGACTGTGTCTCTTAGTAATCTCAGAAGTTATACCCTGAAAGTCTCACCAACAGGGCCCTGAAGCGTGAGCAAGGACAACCACAGACGTGACACAGTAGAAAGGGGAAAGGCCTCGAGGCCTTAGCCCTATACAGAGAACTAAAGAATGCTGAGAGACGGAGAAATGGTCTTCTCCGGGGGCGAGCACACCCATTGGTTATCCAACCAAACAGTCAGCCCTGAAAACATACATACAAGCAACATCACACAGACCAAGGAGGTTAAATTTAGGAATATATTTGTATATTTAAATACATATATGCCTATCACAACAATTTTTAAAAGAGGGGGCATGAATTTGAAAGAGAGCAAGGAAGGGTTGCTGGAGGGCTTTGAGGGAGGAAAGGGAAGGAGGAAGTGGTATAATTATATTATAATCTCAAAAACGAAAGAAAAAGGAAAAAGGCTGAAAGGGACATTATATGAATGATGTTCCTTGATGTAGAATAAAGAGAAATAACATATGAGTATAAATGAAAGTTGAAGAAAATGAGCATTAGTAATCCTATTAAATACTACTCATATCACGTTTTGTGTGCTTTATTTTAGTGTTTTCCTGTACTTTAGGTGCACATATGTGCATATGTATAGGTACGCCTCTCTTACGGAAATCAGGGTGTACCATTCTTGGAAAGGTACTACATGACTGCCAATATTAAGGTGCGCTGGATTTTTTTAACTTCTTTATTGAATCTTTGGGGGTTTCGCAACAGGCACCCCAATTCTATTCAAGGTGCCCTCTTTTTTATTTCCATGTTACTTCCTTGTCACGGGTTGTTACTAAGATCCCCCATCCAGCCTTCTTTTCTCTGGGTCTGAGCGAATCCTTGGGTACATCTAGCAAGGTAATTAAAAGCTGGGCTAAGAGAATATTTTAAAAATATATTATGCGTTTTTGAATGAAATATAATTATATCATTTCCTTCTCTTTCCTCCCTCCAACCCCTCTCATGTACCCTATCTCCCCCAAACCTTACACCCTACTCTCAGTCCTTTTAAATTTATGCCCTTTTCCTCTAATTGTTACTGCGATGTATGTATCTAAATTCATAAATATATAAACACAGCCTGCTGAATTTGTTTAAAGTTGCTTGTATGCGTATAATTTCTGACTGATCACTTGGATAATTAGGGGGCTTATCCCTAGAGGTGACCAATTCCCCTCCTGTGGTGGTCTGAATGAGCATGGCTCCATAGGCTGCACAGGCTGGTATGCTCCAGTGGTAGAAAGATGAGGAGAAACGACCTTGTTGGAGCAGGTGTGTCATTGGGGTCAGGCTTTGAAGTTTAAACACACTAGTCCCGTTTCCAAGGAGCTCTCACTGCCTTCCATTTGTGGATCAAGAGGTGAGCTCTGGGTGGTCTGTGTGCCATGTCTTTGTTTCACCATCCCGAACGCTAACCCTCAGAAACCTCATGCCCAATTAAATACTTTTTCCCCTAATTTGCTGTGATTATAGTATGTCATCAGAGCAATAGAAAAGTAACTAATGCACCACCTTTCAGCAAACCTTAGCTGCCCATTGTCGCTTGTCTAGGGATGAGGCCCCATGAGGTTTCTCCATCCTATGACAGAATATCTGTTGATTCCAGCAGCCGTACAGTTGTGGTAGGTATTATGGGTACAGCTTCCCTGTCACTTCTAGGATACAATTTCACAGCAGACTTCCAGGTTCTCTGGCTCTTACACTTCTCCCACTTCTTCTTCTGTGATGTACGTGCAGGAATGGTCCTGCAGATGTGTTCCTTGGGGCTGGGCACCCATGATCAGTTATTCTCTCCGTTTGGACCAGTGGTGGCTTTCTGCAATGATCTCTGTCTGTTGTAAAGAGAAGCTTCTCCGATGAGGGATGAGAGCTATGCCTTGGGTATAAGGTAAGTACTTAGGGTGCAGTAAGACATTATTCAGGTGTAGTAAGTGGTGAGAGACGGTTCTCTTCTAAGGTCTTTGACCTCACTGTCTCAGGTAGTTGATCAAATCTCTGGTACAAAGCCTCCTTTTCCCTCTGTCGAATGGGCCTTAATTCACTAAGTTATTTTTTTGTGTGTGTGTGTGTTCTGAGGATAGAACCCATGTTGCCAGCCTATTCCATGGGCTATCTCAAAAATAAGATATTCTTTAGCACCATACTGTTGAGCTTGTAAGAATCTCATCAGCTTATCAACGTGTGTTCAACGACTGCTTCCACTTGCAGACTACTAGCTCTAGGTGAAAGAGAGACGAATTTGTTATAGAGCAAGTTGTCATTGTGGTTGGAATATGAAACTTTGAAGCAAACAGATCTATGAACTTGGCTGAAATTCTGATTCTATTTCTATGTCTCTAATTCATGGGCAGCAACAGCCACTCAACTGGTTATGGTAGGGGGGTGAATATAGTTAAATGCATAAAGTTCTTGGTGTAATGCCAGCACAGAGGCTCAGTAAATATGTAAATAAATCCCGTGCCCCTTCCCCCTCTTCAACCACGGCTGCCCTCTCTCACTCTCACAGACTACTGCCTGGCAATCTGGGAGAGGGGAGACGACAATAGTCAGGCTTTATGACGTTCTACCCCACAAAGTGTGGTCCCTGGCCAGAGGCGTTTCTCTCTGAAGTGGTGGAAGATGCCTCATCTGCAGCCCTAGGCAGACCGAGACTAGAGTTCTTAGCTTTGGAAGCTGTGAGACCATTTGTGTTCAGAAGGCCTTGGAATAACTAATTTAGCTTTCTGATTCCAGTTTCATCACCTGTAAACCTGGATCTTTCATTTTCCTTAAACCATTACCCCGGATAAGCAATGACACAGCAGGAGGCTGTTTGGCAATTCAGAGAAGCACAGTAAGTAAGGTGCTCAAATCCCATGATCCAGGTTTGGATCTTTTAGCTCTACAGCATGCATGCTTCAACTCCTTTAGCTAACTCTAAAATGGGGGTTTTGATCAAATAGCTTCTTTAAAACTTGGCGTCTCTGATGACGGCTCCACTCCACATGTTCAAAGCTGCATGGGCACTCCCGTGCAGGGAGCATTGAGGTGATATCTGTCTATGAACCACCTGAACTTCCTCTCAACCCAGAAATGTGAAAACATGGGTGTATTGTCTATGCACCGGAGATCTTTTCAATCTGGTAAGAACAGGAGCTGTGGAATGTCGTTAAGTTTACACATAATAAGGGACTGCCATTAGGTGATACACTGTAGGCCCTTAGCAAAGGGTGGGTAATTATACCTCCAAGATAGGGCTTTGTTTGCTTGCTTGATTTGATATCGTTGTGAGGACTGAATCCAGAGTCTTGAGGATGCTCGTCAAGCCTTTTTTGTGTAGTTACATGAAGTTTGAACTTCTAGAGGATTTGGTGCACACTTCTTATATTAGAAGCTCTCTGATTTGCATCAGATAATACTAAAGACCACCTCACAGGGCAAAGGGGAACAAAGCCTCATCTTCTCACAATTAACAATAGATAGCTGGGAAATATCCAAACTTTCCTTTCTTCTAACCTTTGTGAAAGCAATATAGACATGGGAGATATACTCAAAGCAACAATCAGAACCCATGAGATAAAGATATTAATCAAAATACAATTCCTCATCCATTTGTGCATTTATTTCTCTACTCACCGAGTCTTAATGGAGTCCCTAGTATGAGATACACTCTAGCTTCATACGGGGATGAAGGATTAGAGCACGAATAAAGATAAATTAGACAATTAGAGTATACTCTAACCAGGTGAGACATATATCTAGGCAGGTTTAATCAAGGTCAGAGAGGCGTGTAAGTCATGAACTATATCAGAACATTTTGCTAAAAAGCAGAGCTGAAGAATTGGCCCATTCTCTTCCTGCCAATCATGGATCCCAGTATGACTGTGTTTCTATCCACGTTGGAGGAACACCTTCTAATACTGTGTGAAGGGAGTTATCTGCAAGGCTAGACAGCAACCAGCATGGCAGACATCAGGTACCTCACAGATTAGGGGAAGTGGGAGACTAATGTTGTTAAGGCCAGGATCAGAGTCCCTGGATGACAAAGTCGGGTTCTACAGAGAAGGGTGCAATGAACACCCATCTCGGTTTGTTTACCTTGTCTACGGCCTTTCCTGGACTCCTAACCCCAGGAAGGATCCTGCCAGTGGCTCACCCTTCCTGTTATTTGATTCTTTTGTTGGATGCCTTTGATAAAAGTAGATGTGGAAACCCAACCTGTTAAAGAGCAGACCTACCCTCAGAGCAACTTAAACCTTAGCCTCTCGTGCCTTGGGTAAGAACACGGGAGCCCAGGGCACTGGAACGTTTGTCCTGGTCTCCATCCTGAAGCTAGATGCTTCGTTCTTTCACACCTTCCCTCCCTCATCTTTCCTCTAACAAGAAATTGTCTGCGCTTTCTCAGTCAACAGAGCACACCCCAGAGGCTCAGGAATAAGCTTCTTAACCTGGATTTGGACCTCTTCTTGCCTTTCTTTGGTGTGGGTTTTTGGGAAAGTATTTAATATCTCTGACCTTCACTGCCCCCACCCCTCCCAGAACATTGGCCTTGAAGTGGGACTGTGGCAATTCCTAGGAGATCACCGCTCAGCATCTGGTGTTCAGACCCCATTTTCCTCTTAGCTTACTTTCTGCAACCCCTAGATCTCCTCATCCTTTCTCTGTTCTTGAACGTTTAGGAGGGATCAAAAGAAAATTTAGTTTGGAAACTTTTCATAAATGCAGCATAAATTCACCATATCAAATGAACCTAATCTTGAGAAATAACTGCAATCCCCCTAACTTTCCTCTGGGATTCCAATTCCTAAGATGCAAACGGCAGTTGAACCCTGCTCCACACCAGTCTTCTATTTCTCCAGACTCCTTTTATAAAGCGGAAGTAAATCTCTAACTCCTTAAGGCTGTTGCTGCTTGGCTCTCACATATTTATGCAGGCTAATCTGATCCTGATTGACTCGACTCTTATCCCTTTCGGCCGCAGTTGGTGTTCACTGCATATCTGTGCGTCTTTCTACCCCTCCCAGTCTTCCTGGCAGGTGGATTGGACCTGAGCAATGAACTCCAGACAGAAGTCACACTTTTGAGTTGAGGCCAGGGGCTTTCTCCTGCTGCCCTCTCTCCTCTGGCGTAGTAACAGTGGAGGTGAAACGATGAGGTGGGATGTCACACAAGAGAAAGAGCGGGATGCCTACTACCGCGAATATAGAAAGAATGAGATGCCTGAGACAGTGGAAGTACAGACTTCCTTTGACCTGACTTTGTCTGACACTTGGAATGACTAAAAAAATTAACCTTTTTTACGTTCTGAAATCTCAGTCCGTTAACTCAGCATACTTACATCTTGACTAATAGGCCCCATTTTAAAGATGGTGAGAGGGGCTGGAGAGATG
Organism: Microtus ochrogaster; assembly: GCF_000317375.1. Taxonomy (NCBI): domain Eukaryota; kingdom Metazoa; phylum Chordata; class Mammalia; order Rodentia; family Cricetidae; genus Microtus; species Microtus ochrogaster. The sequence continues at coordinate 31,666,735 of NC_022016.1, forward strand.
GCTCAGTGGTTAAGAGCATTGCCTGCTCTTCCAAAGGTCCTGCGTTCAATTCCCAGCAACCACATGGTGGCTCACAACCATCTGTAATGGTGCCCTCTTCTGGCCTTCAGGCATACACACAGAAAGAATATTGCATACATAAATAAATAAAAAATATTTAAAGATGGTGAGAGTAAATTTGTAGGTAATTACATAATATGTCAATCAAAGGGCAAAGGAATGACATCTTTCTAGTTCCTCATAGCCATGCTCTATGGTCTGTGTCTTCCTTAGGGCTGAACACCACTTGTCATATGTTGCTTTTGTAGCTCTGTTTGCTCTCATGTTGGTCCTTCGAACTCTCCCTCTCTTCTCTTTCTTTGGTATAATAGAGAAAAATGTGAAAGGCCTAGGCCTTAAACTATGACATGAAAAAAATAACCATAGAATTTTTTCTCTTGGAATTTATCTTGAGTCTTAACTTCTGAAGGTGGCTGCTTAGTATCTGGTTCCCGTTTAATCTGTGGCTAAAATGACAACAAGAAGACACCCCTAAAATTCATCTTCACCAATGGATTTGTAATAACACAGCAGGAGCAAGGTGGGATACGGCCATTATACTGTAACTGAATCATTTAGCTTTTTTGATTTGGAGTAGTCTGTTCACAGGTAAAGCTCACGTATTCAATCATTGTTATCAATGATTGGGACAGTGACAGACCTAGAATATGTGGAAAGAACTTGGTGGCACAGCTCTTACTTTAAAGAACTATCTAAAGCCGGGTTGTGGTGGCGCACGCCTTTAATCCCAGCACTTGGGAGGCAGAGGCAGGCAGATCTCTGTGAGTTCGAGACCAGCCTAGTCTACAGAGCTAGTTCCAGGACAGGCTCCAAAACCACAGAGAAACCCTGTCTTGAAAAACAAAACAAAACAAAAAAACAAACAAAAAAAAAGAAATATCTAAGATGTGTGGTGTGTGTGTGTGTGTGTGTGTGTGTGTGTACTTATAGGTGATATAGATGCAGACACATATGCTTATATCACAAATTAGAAAACTATTTTGCTCACTTGATCCCGATTCTCACAATAATGGGTTTTAGTAAGA
>NC_022016.1:31667919-31734333 GCF_000317375.1 Microtus ochrogaster
AAGATGTGTGTGGTGTGTGTGTGTGTACTTATAGATGATATAGATGTAGACACATATGCTTATATCACAAATTAGAAAACTATTTTGCTCACTTGATCCCGATTCTCACAATAATGGGTTTTAGTAAGACTTAGAAAAGTTGCAGAATACTGAGTGTTGAAGAGTTTTCCATGCATCAGCCTCTTCACTCCATTACAACTGCTTCATCTGTGCAGTGGATAGCCAACTTATTATTCAGCAAAGAAAAGAGACCTGCCCAGAGCCTCATACATAAAATTCAAATTCAGTGCTTCCAACTCTAGAACTTGAAATCTTCCCCAGCATACCACGAGAGTAACCCAAGCCATCATCCTAACAAGGCAAGTTTCCTTTACCTTATTGAAGATGAACGTGATTAGCCCAGTCCTCTTCCTGGACTCTCTGAATTCCTATTTCTCAAGCCCTCTCTACCTGCTGAGTCTTACTCTTCATTCCTGAAATAGGAAATGTCCTATAGAGTCTGGTCTAGCTTCCTGGCCCCTAGCTGGTGGAAAAGGGTATTTCCAATGCATACTCTTTACCAGTCTGCTCAAAAATAGTGTGTATATACTTGGTCCTCTAAGACTGACAACACCTGTACTTATGACCCAGTGTAGGTCATAAGCATGTGTTGGCGAGGCCTTCTAATCTTTAATTGGGGATTAGTGGGTGGGAGGAATAGACACTGTGAAGTCTGGACTCTGACCCCATCTACAGGCATTTGTTCAAACCCAAGGGTCCTGTGGAGGAAAGCTGTGATGTATTGACTTGATACATCGGATTACTCCTGCTATTTTATTTGATTTGTACTTTTAATCCTTGGGCTAGCCAAATGGAGAAGAGAGCATATAGCGAATCCATTTCACTTTAAAGACCCTCTGTACTACTTTGCCCATTCCAGTGATTGTGACTTCCCTTTTCCTGTTCTCTCATCTCAAAATGAATATTTTGTTTTTGTTTTGGCTTCAGAAAACGGGGCATACCACAGCACACCTGAGCAAACAGGGGCTCTGGCGGACTCGTGGTGTAAGGAAACACATGAGGTTTAGAGTCTGGTATGGTGAAACCACAGTGAGCACCAAACCCCCATTAAGACTCAGGACATCTTCAAAGGGTGTTTCTTCTTTGTCCTGGCACTTGGCAGCCAACTGCTTCTAAGAGTCTTTGGGCAGGAAAAAGAATCACATTTGGATACCTAGGCCTGTCAGGTCAAAAGCAGGTCTTGAATCCAGACCTCAGGAACCCAGAACAAACTGAAATGGCAAGCCCTCCCCATGTCAAAATATGGCCTTTCCTCCATACAGAATGCAGCCAAGCTGCTCGGTGGGGTGATAACTAACTGCAATATTTGATATATTAGAAAATATGACTCCTTTTAAGTTTCTATCAGATCTGCAGAAAATTCAGTGCCTTAGCCAACAGTGTTTTATTGTTGGTGTTTTCGTCTGAAATGGAATCTCAGACAACAGGGCATAAGCCCAGAGAAAGACAGAAGAGAAAAATGTAACCTCTGTGTTTTCTCATTCTCCATCTGTGCCAAGGAAAAGGGCTGATACTCCTGGCAAGTCTACTATGTCTCTGGTGTTACTCAGGAATATGGAGTTGCTTGGGATCTTACACCATTTCTAACGCTCTGGGTCCTCATGACAGTTTGAATATGACATGTCTTCTACAGTCTCATTGCCAGCCAAGAGTGATGTTTGTGGAGGTTTGCGGGCCTTAGGAGCAGGAGGCCTACCAGCAGACATATCCATGGGCCTCCTATTTTGCTTTCTGCTGCTGTGATTAAAAACATTCTGATAAAAAGGGTAACTGCAGGGAGGAAAGGTTTACTAGGCTTTATCCATCATTCAGGGAGGCAGGGATACAGCAGAAACTCAAGCAGCTAGTGACATTACATCCACAGTCAAGACAGAGAGCAATGAACCCTGCCATGCTTGCTTTCTCTCGCCTAGCTTTTTCCTTTCTTATATACTTCAAGACTCTGTGCTTAGGAAAATGGTGCCGCCCACAATAGGGTGTGTCTTCCTACACCAATTCACAGTGCCCACAGGCCAACCTGATCTAGACAATTCCTCAGTTAACATTCTCTTCCCTAGTGATTCAAGGTTTTTTGTGATGTGGGATGCCCTTTTGAATAAGTATTGCTTTTATTGGTTAATGAATAAAAACCTTTTGGCCAACGGCTTAGCAGAGTAAAACCAGACAGGAAATAGAGAAAGAGAAGGCAGAGTCAAGGAGATACCACATAGCTGTGGAAGGAGACAGGAAGCTGGAACCTTACCAGCAGGCCACAGCCTCATGGTGATACATAGATAAGCAAAAGTAGGTTAATTTAAGATGTAAGAGCTAGCTAGGAATACACCTAAGCTATGGGCCAAACAGTGTTGTAATGAATATAGTTTTTGTGTGATTATTCAGGTCTGGGAAAAGAACGCGCAGTCTCAGGTTCATTTTGTGGACATTTAAAACTAACTGCCACACTGTGGTCAGGGCTTTAGAACCTGAGGTTCTCTGCTAAGATGTGAATGTTGCAGCCATGATGGGCAGAGCTGAGCCAGGTGCCATGGTGGACTGAGAACTGAAGCGAGCATCTCTCTTAAGTTATTGTCATCTGGCATTTGTCAGGTCGGCAGGAAAAACACAATCACCTCTTTAGCAGAGGTAGCTAGTGACCGAGAGCTTTGTCTTCAAGACAAATCTGGTTCCTGTCCCTTAGCGTCCTGGGACTTTTTTATAAATCATACTGCCTTGGTTTCCTTGTACAGTATAAAATCTATAAGGCTTAAATGAAGAAATATGAACATTGTGTGTCTGATAAGAGCTATAGAAGCAGCACTGGTTTCTCAGAGCCAGGGACCCAAGCTCATACATTAATAGGAGAAAGTGTACCTTCAGGAAATGAGCGTTCCTGGTTAACTTCCATATAACTTCTGAGGCTGTTGAAGACTTGAGAGTTTGGACACTAAATTTGGTCATAGAGTATTAGGTTGAATTCTTGGAATCCCTGTCCAATGTGTTTATCCTTCCCTGGAGGGAATTCTAAGTCCTGACTATCCAGGTCTCCTGGCTGCTTCTAACACTCACCTTTGCCACAGACAGGTCCCCACCCCGAGGTGACTAATCCCTCACGTCTCAGGTGAGAGGTCATTTGTAGTGACTAGGCTGACTGAGTCCCCTCACCGCCACTCCCACTACTCTGGCAGGGCTTTGACTGCATCTGTGGTGACGCTGTTTGCTCTACTCCTGCAGTCCTTTGCAGACTGTCAAGTTCCAGAGAACCAGTGAGTCACAGCTATTTAAGAGTTCTTTTTCTTATCTGGTGATAAATAAATTCAACTCCATGCATTTGGGCTGAAAACAGTTGAGCTTTGGCTGACAGGCACTCTGAATCGTATGCTCTTTAGTCCCTGATTTCGCCTCACACTAAACCGCCATCATCCCGTTTTAATGTCCAGCTTTTACTCGTTCCTTTAAGTCATAAGCCCAAGGAACTTCTACAGCAAAGGAGAAGCTATTCAACTCTATTACACAGGTATCTGTTCCCACTGTGTCCCCTGCTATGATAGCAGTCAACATGATTAATGCCACTAGTTTTTGACGTCTGCGTTGCTTTTCTCCTCCGGGGTTTACCTCTTGCTTATAGAAGAAGAGGAAATCAATACTCATGGGGTGAAGGAGCAGAATTAGCAGCATCTTTTGCAAATCATGGGAAATCAGTCCCATATTAATATCTACTTTACTTTTCTCATTGCTATGGCCAAATACTTGACAAGAAAGAACATGAAGGGACAAGGCTTATTCTGGCTTATGGTTTGAGGGGATAGAGTTTATTTTGGGGGCGGGTTGGCTTGGTGGCAGAAGAGTGAGTTGCTTGGTCACACTGTGGCCACAGTTGGGCAACAAAGGGGTGTTGTCATGCGATACACCTTCTTTTCCTCATCATCTTGGGACTTCAGCCCATGGGGCAATGCAGCTAACTAACATTCAGAGTGGATCTTCTCTCCTCCTTACTTAAATCTCCTTGGAAACACCTTCAAAAGATGTTCCCAGAGGTATCTCTTCTAGGCGTTTTCAAATGTAGTCAAGTTGACAATGAAGATGAACTTTCACAGTATCCTAAATGGAAAGCTTGTAAGTCTATTTTGCCACAAATTACCCCATTTTAGCCTAGAATGGTTTTAAGACATACACCAGTGATCGATCTGCTATAATGTTTCATAGTTGTAACACTGGATCTACCATTCACATATGATTAAAGTCAATTTTTATTACTAGGAATTTTCAGGTACTTCTCCCACATTCTAGATTCTGGGTGTCACGAGCTTTGATTCATCCTGAGGAGGAGGAAATTAAAGTTCCTTAGTGTCTCCTTGTAATTCGGTCACGATAATAAGGTATTTCATTCTTCCCCTTTTGCTGCTCTAGTGATGGGATTGTAGAAAGACTGTTGGAGACATTGATAGTGATGGCATCAGATAAGAAGGTAAATAGAGGAAAATGAAAAGCCCAGCGTGGGTTTTCAAAAAATTGTCTAAAGAACACCAACTCTTTGCTTAATGTGTCTAAATGAATCCATTTTAATAGTGAGCATCATAATAGCAGCTCTGCTAATTTTATTCCCCATGGCTGTGATAAAGTGCACTGACAAAAGCAACTTACGAGAAAATTCGGTTCTATGTCAATCATGGTGGCCGGGAGAAAAAGACAGGAGAAACTAGAGAGGCAGCTAGTCACATTGTATCTACAACATGAACACAAGTGTTGAGCTCACTTTCTCAATTCTTAAACATTTCAGAACCCCCTTCCTAGAAAAGGGTGTCACCCATGGTAGGCAAGTCTTCGCACTCAATTAACATAGTCAAGATAATGTCCCATAGACAAGTCCACAGGCCAGCCTAATCCAGACAGTCCCCCAGTGATACTTTCTTCTCCAGGGATTCTAGACTGTGCTATGCTGACAATTAAAAATAACCATCACAGTAACCAAGTCCAGCTCCCTTTACCAAAACCTCATGCATCTTGTATCATTTAATGTAATCCTCCTGGGTATTTGCCATTAGGGAAGAATGAGCCACTAACTAATTAAGAGGGACCAAAGAACAGCTCGTAAATTCTGACCCAGAATAAGATTTGTATAGCTACCTTTTTGTCCTGTCTACAAATCCCTGCTAAGGATAAGCACGAAAATCACCAAATCAGCTCAGGCATTAGACATGTTCTGTTTGACCCTCCAGATCAGTTCCTGACCTATTCCCTTCTAGATCTTGATTTTTCTTGGAAGATCTCCTCCAACCTTCCTATCTGGCCACAGAGCTTTCAGAGACTCTGTGCCTTGGTTTCAGAGATGGGTGGTTAACACCTTTTTAAAAAAGGCAACTGATATACCTCCCACCCCTTGTGGATATGAGACCTAATGAGACCAATGACACATAACTCTGGAGGCACGTGAGGAAATGCTGCACCTATCTCATTTGTGTGGACAGAGAGGTGAACTGCAGATGCCAACCAGAGACAAGAATGAAACTGATCATCCCTACAGTGGGTGGAGATACAGAGACAGACCAAATGATGCCATCGGAGTTGCGTATATACCTCCCCCAATGGCTTTCCAGTGAAATCCCTCTCTTGAAATGGAATTATCTGTCAATGGCAGTCAAGAAGTTCTAATGGATACATCTATGCTTTGCCAGTGATAGGCCTGGCCCTTTTCCACAAATTAGTTTACTTAATCCTTGCAACAATCCAAGAGGAATATGTTATTAACTTCATTTTATAACTACAGCAACTGAAGCTCAGAAAAGCTAAATATTTTTCCCTTCCGGGTAGTGTTTTGTTAAAATGTAGCTCCAACCTCTGTACTATTTTCTCTAGGAATGGATTGTAATTGGTGTAAGCATCATGTCCCTTTCTTGGAATTCCATGTCTTCACTCCTTTCTGTCCCTTCTCAACACTCCCAATTCATTCACTCTCTCCCTCCTCTCTGCTCCTACACTTTGACTTCAGGAATACAAGGAGTGGATATTAGTCACGCAGAATTAGTCATTCTTCCTCTGGAGGCAGAAGGCTGGCTGGCAATGATGACCACAGTGTACTCCTGAACAACACGCTGGGTGCTGGCCACTCTTTCTTTTCAGGCACTCAGCCATTCTTGAGGGCTTCTCTGACAACATCTGGATGACGGGGAGGACTCTAGGCTGATAGATACCCTGCTTGGTTTTGGTATTTCATTGCTTGGATATTTGTATGCAGCCAGTTGTGTTTGAAACCCTGCCTCTTTCTGACTTCACTTCCTAAATGTGCTGACAGGCCTGTGAGCCAAACCAAACAGGTTCACAATGCTATGCCTGGAGAATATTCCCCTTTGAATACAGCTGGCAAAACAAAATTTTCTCCAGCCTGCAGAGAGGACCTGCCAGCCCTTGTATGACCGAGACACGGGCCCTTGGAGACCTCATTGGATTTTTAATAGGAAATGGTTTCAACTCAGCTATCATGGTGTGTGTGTGTGTGTGTGTGTGTGTGTGTGTGTGTGTGTGTGCGCGCGCATGCGGGTGTGTTCATGGTCATTTCCTTCTGAATTAACAAACCCACACTGAAAAATGCTTGATAGTCACTAGCCTGCTATAGACAGGTGTTTTGTAAAAATGATCATCCCAGCAGCCATTTGTTGATGCTATGGTTGGTTTCTTTTTAACAAAAGGAAACATTGGGGCTTGGCAAGATTAAAGGGCTTGCCCCATGCTCCCCAGCCACAAGAAGCAGAGGTCAGCTCTAAGCCAGCAGTGCTTACCTCCCAAACTTGCCGCTGCTGCCTCTGGATCTGCCTTCATCCCAACCCCTCCCCCCATCATCAGGCTTCGGTTCTTTGTGCATCCAGCAGAGTGGTAAGGAGCCGTGGGAGGGACAGGGGTTCCAATACCTTCCCAGCTCTGTGAAGTTGAGCCAGCTTGTTTACTTTTCTTAATCTTTAATTTTTTTAAATACACGCAAAATGAAATGACAAAGTATCCGTGTGACAGAGAAGTCATGAGATCAACAGAGGTAGACATTTATATGGCAAGAGTACTCCAGGGCAAGGTCAATTCTTTGGAGTCAGCTTAGATTCAGCTCTAGTTTCTACCTATTACGTATTTCATAAACTTGAACAACTTATGAACCTTCATTTCCTCATACATAAATAAAGGCCGACCGAGTATCCTCATGGTGAGTCCTAGTGTAGTATCTACACTTATAAATGGTATCCACTATGAATAGTATGTAGATGCCAATTGCTAGTATAAAATATTGTGGCAGATACTTTTGGTTGCTACTGGAGGTTACTGCTGCAGAAGTTTGGTTCTCAACGGAGTTAGAAGAGGCTTGATAAAGCTACTGTACACGCATTCCTCTAATCTCAGCATTCAAAACCAACAAGTTCTAGTTTTTTGTTTGTACAATTAATAAATATTTGCCATAAGATAAATATTCAGGGGGGTTGGGGGAACTCTGATAAATATCTATATTATTTGGGGATCTATATTGATGGATGCCCCATTCTGAACATATTGAATCTCATAGTTACTGTTAAGTCCCTGCTTGGATAACATTTATATTACTGTGGTTTGAACTGAATGGCTAGCACAATTCAAAAACGCTTTCCACATCTTTTGAGGAGATGAAATAGGGAAGGGGAATGAATAGTGGGCTTATTCTCTTGTCTGGGATAGTCTGTAGACACATAACTTGCTCCTGGTCAATGGGACCTGAGAAGACATCCATTGGGGTAGAAAAGGGTTACAGAGAATGGAAAAATGAAAGGAAAGATTATGTGCTGTTGGTAGTTGTTTGCATTTACTTGTAAAGCTAGGAACTGCCACAGGTAAACCCATTCCATGGAAGAATTTCCCCTGGTACACCGAGCACAGTAAAATAAAGAAATCAAAGATAGCTGGACCATGATACTGCCAAACTACTATGTTTGCCATCTCTGGACCTGTTTCCTATTTGGATACCTATTGAAATTTTCTCTTCTGTTCTAGTCCCTGTAAGCAGCCTAACTAGTATAAAGATCAATTATATCACAACTCAGCGGTCTGCCCACCTTCTTGTAGGATTTGAGATAAGGTAGGTCAAAGTTCTTCCCAAACTGAATTAATACATTCTGGAGATTAGCCATCGGTAGGAGCTGAGAGACAGATGGCGCTGAGATTTGAGAAATATCCAAATTCTATCCAGGTGGCTCAGAAGCACCCACAGCCTACGAAGGCAGAAACTTAATCAATGATCTGATAACCCAATTTTCTGAAGCAACAATGAGTGAGCTCTCAAGCAAAGGCTTTGCTGGGCCGTTCACTAAGGAAGTTTACATAGCAAGAAACCGCCAGGGCTTCGCAGCACTGGGTATTCCGTTCCCTCCAGGAAGGGAGGGTTTGCAGCAGGGCATAGGAAGTTCATTGGACGCTGCTGAGACACGGACAGAATCTCTCGGGAGACTATCTGGTTACCTTTGCTCAGATGTTATGCACATCGGAGAACCTTCTGAAGAGTTATTCTGCTCCTCGGGGTCCTCCGTGGAGAACTAAGCGTGTGTGCTCAGTGAAGGATCCAAGGACACGGGGTCATCTGATGCCCATCACAAAACAGGAAAAGAGTAGGATTGTTGAGGCCTCGCAACAGAATCACTGCCCCAGAATTGTGATTGGACACGTGGCCTCAACAGCAGCACTCAGCGTTCGCTGGGAGCTTTGGCTTCTAGTCTCATGAACTGGAACTCTGATTGGTACCCAGGAAAGTGGGGAGAACATATTAAGATAGACGTATTTGGGACTGTCCAGTAGAGATGCCGCTGTTCTCCATGCTCCCGTTTGCTCGCTTCACTCCAGTGACCTAGGCTCTGTCGTAGCCCACAGAGTGCTGCAGCCTTTCCACAGCCGTCTCCCAGGCTGCCCCTCTCTTCGGACTTACCTAAGTCTGCCTTTCTGTTCTCCACCTGCCCAGCTCTTCGTCATCTGAGAATCCTTAGCTCAGGTTCCTCTCCCACCATCTCTGCTCCCTACTCGATCTAAATTGTCTTTCTAGTCACTAGCATCCAGTTCTTCGCCGAACCGGTCCATATACAACCACGCACTTCCTTGCCTGCTTTCCTTATTGTGATCTTTCTTATTAGATTATAAAATCCAAGAGATTGCTAAAATCTCTTAGCAATCTCCCTCCCCACCGTGCTCTCCGTGCCTCACACGGAACAGGCACGCCGTGTTACTTGTCGAGGAAAACAAGTGGTGTGTGGATGTAAGACATTCAAATTCCCGTGACATTCATAAAATTGTTGGCCTCTTTGCCAGTGCTGCAAAGAGTTCGGATAACTTTGGTCAGTTCTGGGTGGCTAGACAAAGTCAGGCTGTATCCTGCTCCCTCGAGGACCCACTCTGAGTTCTCACCCTGGTGGCCTGGCCTAGATGTTGCAACTCCATTTCTTTCCTGTGTATTTCAGGAAGTATCTGAAAGATGACTTTCCTCCGAGAGGTCAAACTGACATTGGAGACGAAGACAAGCAGAGAAAACAGCAAGGGTGAGGGGCCTCTTGACAGAACCCTTTATGTTTAATCTGCCGGGTGACTGAAGAACAAGAAAAGTGAATGATGTAGCTGGGACCAAGACATCATCTGCCCAGTTTGTCCTCTCAAGTAAACCTTTTTGTTATTATTTCCTTTATCTAGCCTCTTCCCTACCCATGAGTCCTTGCAGTATACGTGTTTCCAATATTGATAATGTCCCTTCTCAGCTTCACATCCCTCTGCATTTCCCCATTAACCCCAACACAGCGTGGACTGGGTGCCACGACATAAGCTGACCCTAACTCACTCCCATTTCATCCCCTGCTTTTCTTTGCACAGTTTGCTTTCTGACCTCTTCAAACAGATCCCACACCCCCATCGCATGGTGCTCTATCGTGCTGCTTTTGTGCTTTGAAGATACACTTCTCTGCCTGGATTGGTCCAAATGTCACTTCTGTGAGATCTTTCTTTACAATGGCTTCTTCGCCCCTCTCCTGCCATTGCTTTCTTAGAGCATGCGTTGTGTACCGCTCGAATAGTGTCTGCTTTATCCCCTGCGCCCTTTTCCCAGAGTGAGTTCCTTGCAAACAAAGGTGGCGGCATTCTCAATGTTACCTCATAGCCTGATAGGGCCTTAAAGAGATCCAGGCCCAGTGGCTGCCTTATCTAGGATGTCTTGAGAGTTCAAAACCAAAGAACTGAATCTGTTTGCCACAGGTAAGAAGTACTTTTACTTCTGTGCCCTTCTCGGCTTCTCTTCTCCTCCTCTGGAAGACTGATCCAGCCCAGAGTGGATAATGGAGGGAAAGGGCGGCTAGGTTGAAAAGCATTCTTTCCTTCTCTGCGTAGTCAGTACAGTTCTTTTCTGACAACAAAGGACGCGTGTGTTGAATGATCAGTGTGACTCTTGTCTCAGCAAGCAAATACTGAATATTACCTCTAGATAGACCCCAGCCATGCATCCAAGTGCAGAAAGTCTCCTTTGTCACGACCAACGAAGTTAGTTGTTTCTACTAAAGTCACACTTGGAACTACTTTCTGTGCTTGCCTGGTCCTTCCCAACCTCCACTGCCACACCTAATGTTTCAGATAGATGGATTTTATACAAGATGACCCCTTGCATTAGTGAAGGCAGGAGGGGTTGCTCTGTATGGCATCTGGTATGACCAGGCTGACAGCCTAATTCTTCAAGGAACACGAGTTGAGAAGCAAGTGTTAGAACTTTGTTGTGGGCTAAGTTTGACTTTGGGGGGGCTAGCTTTGATCCACCTTGTATTATACAACAGAGCATGGATAAAATATATCCCATTAGAATAATTAAGTTCGGGAATAAAGTTGAAGAAAGACCTTCAGTTTTGTTTACTCGGTTATCAAACGTTATTTTGTGTCGGCCCATTATGCGCCAGGCCCCATAGTAGGAACCCGAGAATCCTCTGATTAGCAGGATAGAGTTTTAGCCTTGATGCAGACATTCACCAATGCTCACGTTTTCATAGGTGTTATGATGCTACAAGGGGGATTCTTCACTCCACAGGAACATGGAACCATCAAGGAACATTTTATAGAGAAGGTGCCATTAAGCCAAATTTAAGCTCTAGTTACCTTTCTGATGCTGTGACAAAACACCACTGCGCATAAACAAGAAATTTTAGGGAGGAAAAGTATTTATTCTGGCTACACTTGGCGATCGTAATCCATTGTGGAAAGAAATCCAAGCATGAGCTCAAACCAGGACACCAAGTAACCTTAGAGAACTTAGGCAAGAGTGATCGCTTGAAGGGGAATGCAAGGCTGGCCGGAAGAGGAGTGGGATAAGGGGACCACAAGTTTGGAGTCTGAAATGCCCAGAGACCCAGACTCACACAAACCAACTTCTGATGGTGAACATGTAGTATTGATTGGCTCATTTTACCACAGAGCTCTTGGAAGGTAAAATAAAAAATAATACTATTTCCGTGTGGACATTCCTAACGATTATACAAACCCTCTGTCACAACGGTGAATAATCTATGAATTATACATACTTATATACGTAACTAAGAAAGGATTAGTGACTTTATATGCCATTTTCTTCATCCTGAGTGCTACCTAAAGTCTGACACACTGAAAGTCCATAATTGAACTATGTCTGCAGTAATTAGCTAATTCTCCTCTTTTGAAGTTTACAGGATACCATTGTTTTGTTTCCTCTGTTGTCATTATGTTTTTCTTGAATCTCTTTGGGTTAGAATAGTTAGAATTTCAGGAATGTAACTTAAAATATTAGTTGAAAGGGACAAGAACAGGAATAAGCTTGAGGCCTTTTTTCTTTTCCTTTTTTTCCCCCCTCCTCAAGTCAGCTTCAGAGTGGTGTGGCATTTCTGAGTTGTGCTGTCTGGGCCTAGTCTAGCACTCTGGTTATCAGTTTCTCAGCCTGTGTACTGATCTACTTTGCACTTGTTTAGCTTCCACAGAACCACACCCTCAAGTGCTTTATTGTCCCTCTGCTACTCCTAATATGGTCAAAGATCAACTCACCTTCCGGGTTGCTGACATCAGCAAATTCACTGTGTGGCGAAAGTGCCTTGGCTCCCAGTAACTCTTTGTTCCAGGAGTATTATTACAACGGAGTATGTCTGACACCCAAGCAGCCTGTCCAGGCCCCTGCAGACCTAAATGTGCGCCAGAGAAACTGTGTTTGGATTTACTGCCACAGGCACTCCCAGACCTGTTGCATACTGGAACACTGCTAATGAGCCAAGAGCCAGGCTGAGTCCTCTGTGAGGTGTTTCTGGATGTCAAATTGCTTTTGCTGCTTGATAATTACAGCAGCTCGTGGGATGAGAAGGAACCTGGCAAAAAATGTCCCCTTGTTAAATACACACTTGTTGATAACCTGTTGTATCTGTAGACACAATTCAAGTTTTCAGTCTCCCCAGAGCTGAGATTACAGATGTGCTATATAATCAGTGTTGGTGGGGGGGCATTTCTCTTGTGAATCTGCCCCCACAGGATTTATGATGGCATCTTCCTAGATTGGCTCTGTAATTATTTAAGTCAGATTATTTTGAAATAAGTTTAAAAAAATAAATATGGGCTTGGTACCCTGGTCACTTCCCTGGTTTGGGGGGAGAGATGGGGATAGGGGTTGACAAAAGGGGATGGAGAAGGGAGGGTTGGGAGAATAGTCCACCAGGGCCCACTTCTAGTTTGACTCTTCCTAAACTCTTTGCCTCTAAATTTACTAGCTTTAGAGTGCAGTGATGCTAACCCCAGACGCTGGGAAACCTTCAGTATTTGGTTCAGGAATAAAAAGGTAGCAAAGGGAAAGGAATTCAAGATTTTCTAAACCGTTATTTGAATACATTTATTGCAACAAGAATGCTGTTATAAATATGCACAAGCAAAGGCCATCTTTCTCTCGGAGTTGTCGGAGTCCAGGTTGGAAGGAGACATCTGTAAAAACTTCCATGGGTTCCTGCTTTGAGAAGAAGCAGCTATTGCTAAACCTCTACTAGGATTATAAATGAGCACAGCACATGCCTCTTGAACAGTTCCAGCTCTAAACTGGTGTCTGCTTTCCCAGTGGGTCGTCCCCTCCCTTGCACCATCCCTGTCTTCCAGCCTCTAGAAACACCATACCATCTTCTGGTTAACAGTCTGGACTCAGGAGTTGCTGGGGGGGGGGGAATGAAAGCATGCAGGGCATCTATTTCTACAATCAAACAGAGAACACAGCTTTTACGCTAGATCTGACACTCAGCTGTTACTCCATCTAGCTACCATTATCTATTCATAGTGCAGCCAAGAGGTTGGGGGCTACTTTTCAATACTTTATTGTATTTTCTTAAATATCCTTTCTGGAAATTTTCAGAAACAAAACATAAAAAAAATTATATACTTTATTACAAATGGTAAACTCAGAACGCTTCAAATCTCTTATTTACAAACAACACTGGGCAGGACACCCAAACAAACAAACATGGAATAACTTACAAAGGCAGGAAGCTGTTTATTGACAGTAATCAGCTTTCATCAAATTAAAAAAAATATATATGTACATACACAGTCGAGGGAGGCAGGCCAGGGAAGTTCATCTGCGGTCTAGCCTGGCATTCACGAGCCTCCCTCCCCTCCCTAGCCCTCCCTGCTTTGTGTTCTTAAGGAGCACTACAGAAGCAATCTACAGTTTGCAGTTTGTAACCCCCCACCCCCCTTTTAATACTGAATGAGATCGAATGTTAGGTCCATGCAGTTCTTGGTCAATGTTAACGAAAAGTCCATCGCTCTGGTCGCGCGGGCACAGCCCATACGCCAGGCCTGTCAGCCAATAGGCCGCTGCTCTCTGGCTCCGCGCCAAGGCAAGGCGCGCCACGTCCTTCCCACTCCAACACACTGGGGGCGCCGTCAGGACGCAACCCAGTCCATCTTGTGTACCCTTGGCTTCGGTACTCGGGCACTTTTGTTTTTCTTTCGTAACCAGTCAAGTTCTCAAGTCTGTCTCTGATATTTTTTTCTTCCATTACCCCTCAGCCCTTACAGTCTGTCCTCAAAACGTTTGCAACTGCTGCGTTAGCATGAGCTGGCACCCACTGTTAACGTGGTTCATGACTTTCTGTTTAAGCTGTGCCACCTGTTCCCTGAGCATGTTGGCCGTGGACGCCAGCTCCGAGTTTTGCGCTTTCAAGGTTTTCACTTTTTCCTCTAGTCGGGCGATCCTCTCCAGCTTCCTTTTCCGGCACTTGGAGGCAGCGATGCGGTTCCTCATGCGCTTCCTCTCCGCCTTGATCCGCTCCTGAGACTCCATGTCGATGGGGGACAGGGGCGGGGTCTCTCCCGGCATCTCGGGCACCGTCTGTGGCTCTTCCTTCAGGGCCTGCAGCCGGGGGTGCTGCACCGGGATCTGTTGGGGCAAGTGGTGCGGCGGCTGAGGCGGCTGCTGCTGCTGCTGGGGCTGCGACGGAAAAGCCAGCCCGGCCGCGCCGTAGGAGGGCGCCCCGCCGCTGCTCAGCGCACCCGGGTTGAAGTTGCTGAGGTTGGCGTAGACCGGAGGCTCGCTGTGCAGGCTGGCGCTGTAGCCGCCGCCACCGCCAGCGCCGGCTACCGATGCCACCGCGGGAGCCACCATGCCCGCCCCGCTGACCGGCTGTGCCGCGGACGTGACGCTGGGCAGCGTGTTCTGGCTATGCAGTTCGGCCAGGGCGCGCACGAAGCCCTCTGCGAAGCCCTCCTGCTCGTCGGTCACGTTCTTGGGGCACAAGAACTGGGTGGGGGTCGGCGTGGTGGTGATATGTCCATTGCTGGACTGGATGATCAAGCGCTCCAGTTCGGGCGACGCCAGCTTAAGCAGCCCAACGTCGGGCGACGTGAGGAGGTCCGAGTTCTTGGCGCGGAGGTGCGGCTTCAGATTGCCCACCGGGTCGGCCAGGTTCAAGGTCATGCTCTGTTTCAGGATCTTAGGGTTACTGTAGCCGTAGGCGCCGCTCTCGGACTGGAGGAACGAGGCGTTGAGGGCATCGTCGTAGAAGGTCGTTTCCATCTTTGCAGTCATAGAACGGTCGGTCAGTTCACGCGGGGTTGGCCTGGGCTGTGCGCTGAAGTTTCGGGGCCGCAACAGCGCGCTGGGGAGCGGGGGACACCCGTGCGTCCCTGCTTCGGTGACAAGTAAAGTTTGTCTAAGAGCGCGCGCTCCGGTCGGCGATGCTCCCCCCTGCGCCCTCTTCCCCAGCTCGCTCCAGGGAGAGCAGGGTTAAGAAACCGCCTGCGCTCACGTTGGTCGACTCCCGCGCGCTGCCGCCGGGCTTTGAAAAGTCGCGGTCACTCACCGAGCGCTCTCGGATGGCAGCGGTTCCTCGGGGACTGCGGACCAGCTCCAGCGACAGCGACTCTCCGGCGGCGAGAACCAGTCGTCAGGGAACTCTCGGTGGAAGCCCGCGATCGGGCTCCGCCGCCCCGGACTCCGACAACTGTCCCCTCCTCCGCGGCGAGGGGGAGGGGGACGCTCGGCGGCCGCGGCTAGCGCTCGCCCAACTTCAGTCGCCTGTGCGAGCCTGGCTGAGTGTAGGTTCCTCTTCTCCCTTTTCTTTTACGGTCTCGGTGGCAGCCTAAGGCGCAGCAAAGGTTTGCAAAAGTTCGCTCCGGGCCACTTGTTCCCTGTCTTCTGGGTCAGGAAAGTTGCTGGCCGGCGTAGCCGCTCGCCTATTTCCTCGCGCGGGCAGGCGCCGCTCTCGATGCTGTCAGCAGCGCCGAGACTTGGGAGCTTCTTCTCCGGGGAAGGCGGGAGAAGGAACTCTCGAAGTGCTCCCCAAAACACCGATGCTGGAACCGCGGGCGCTGGATCCAAGGAGTCGGTGAGAAAATGAAGACAAACAGATGAGCAGCCCGGAGTCCGCGGCCGTCCAGGTTGACCGAGTCCGTCCGTCCGTCTCTCTGTCTGCCTTTCTGTTTGAGCGCGTTCCTACCAGGTCGTCTCTGCCACACTCAGTGCAACTCTGAGTCCTTATCCAGCCTGAGCTCAACACTTATCTGCTACCAGTCAACCCCTAAAAATAGCCCATGATGTCACCCCAAGGCCTTCCCATTGGCTTGCGTCGCTCTCAGGGGGGCGGGCCCGCCTGTCGCCATGGAGACCTCACCCTAGAAGATTCTTCTCTGGGCCCGCGGAGGCTCACGGGATGAGGTAATGCTCCGCTGCGCTCCTACAGTTGGGCCCTTCTTTCTCCTCCTCCCTCCTCCCTCCCTCCTCCCGCGCGGCACTCGGGCTTGTGTTCCCGGGTTCCCTCCCCGGCGCGTCTTTCCCGGCCCGCCCGGTGCATTGTGGGCTGACGTCTTGGTTTGGCTGTCTAGTGACGGAGGCTGCCGGGTCGGCTGGACCCTTGCGGCGTCTGTCGGAGGCGGGCTCAAGTTCAGGGATGGGGACCCAGACCGAGACCCGAGACGCGGAGATCCAGAAAGCTGGGGAGGCGCTCTAGTGGCCCGGGGTGGAAGGCCTGGGAGGGGAGTGGAGGTGGCACACACGCACGAGAGTGGAGGTGACGCGCACAGATGCACACACACACGCACACACACTCACACACGTGTGAAGCGGCTGAGCGACCTGAGCTCCAGCAGGCTCCGCACCCCCGCACTTCCGGGAGGCAGCGGCGCGGGTTAAGATGGTTGTGTGTGCCCCGGGAGTGCGAAAGTGGGTTGAAGTTGAACGGGCTTGAGAGTGTCCCTCCCACGTCTTGAGCACGCGTGGAAGTTTGTCTCTTGGTTAAGTTCCGGCGGGGGATCTGCGCCGCCGTGTGCTGTACCTGGAAGCCAGAGATTTGCGGTACTAGGAACCGGACTCCTCTGGGTCCTCGGCACAACACGTCACCCTCTGGGGACATGCGGGGAGGGGTTCTCTTTGCCTCGGAGGGACGCGTTTTCTAGATGTGAAATTAAGGTGTGACTCCCAGCACCCATGGGGGGGGGTGTCAAAACCAACATTTAAGGGTTCAAAATTCGGGAAACCCCGGCGATCGCCTGTGCTCAAGCGCACACACGGTCCCGCGCGCGCTCAGCTCGCGCCCGCCCTTTCCCCCTCCTGATTTGCTTCTGGGAAAACAAGTCTTAAGAGCCGCCCGAAAGTCACGCTGCCTAAGCGGGAGTCCCTGGTAAGAAGCAGGCTAAACGCTCCCCTCCCCGCCCGCTGGTGGAGCTATATCCTTTGCGGCCTCTAGGAAGCGCTAGACACATGTAAGTGGTTTCTTTCCTAGGGCGCTGCTATCCGACCTCCATCCTCCACCCCTTAGGTCTAAAGAGGTGGCAAGCCTGGCTCTCTCACGGCATAAGTGCAAATCTCGGAATTTCTCTGAGCTTTTTTGGCCTCTACAGGTAGAGCGGGTGAGGTCCGCCGTCTCGGGCTTCCAGGCATTAGTGTTATCTTCCGTGACTTCAGGACTAGAAGGTGGTCTACTGACTGTCCCCTTCCTTGCCCCCTTCGGCGTCCCCCCTGGGCCTTCTCGGGAGTACCAGACTACAGGGGTGTGATTTGACTGATTTGGTAGGAGCCGGTGAGCAAGGTAGCAAAAGGCTTTGCGCCAGCTCTTCCCCCAAGCCTCCTTTTCGCCCATGACTTAAGGTTTGAAGTTAGACCTTTTTTAAGTTCCGAGGTTCTAATTTGAACTTTGCTGCCTCGGAACTCAGCCCAGGGTTTGTAGCCTTAAGAAGTTTTGCCTTGGAGCGTTCAGAACCCAATAGCAGCTGGTATCGGTGGGAAACCGGCCAACTCTTTCTACCCTGCCTCTGCGTGCTCATTTCGCTTTCGCTCAGACAGCAGAGGGTAACTGACTGGCTGCTGCCAGCCAGGCACTGACCTTTGTGGGGCCAGGGTAGAGAGAGCAGGGTTTCTGTGAAGTCCAGATCCATTTACTTCCCCCAAAGAGAGAATGAGTTCCCCTAATCAAGGAGCTCATATTCTACATGATTTATGATAACAGTAGTAAAAGTAAGTTTTGTCCATTAAACAGCCCCTATCTGCCAGTTAGCCCAAGCACTTTAAAGTATGCCGTTTCCTTCCCACAGCCATCTTGAGGCACGTACATTTTTACCTAGACTTTACACAGGAGGAACTAATCCCAGAGAGTTCATGTGTCTTGCTTGGGGTACAGGGACAGCTGGAGAGTGACCTGAAGTCTGTGTTACATTCCTTTGTATCTTCTCCACTCTGGCAAACTTTCTCCCAAAGCTTTGGTTGTCTGTTTGGGAAGGATTGTTGATGGCCTAGAAGTTGTTTTCTTGCTCCTGTATTTAGAAACTCGGGGACTTAGGACTGGGTAAGTATGTAGCTTTTGCCCAAGGGTCCTGTGCCTCTCCTGCCTCCTGCGGCCTAGGAGGCTTATTTTCTACTTCGCTTAAGAAATAGCACGTTTCATCCTAGGCGAAAAAGTTGTGCTCTTGCTAATGCCTCTGCTTGCAAGCCACCATCCACTTCCTCTTTGTCTGGGAGAAGGGGTTTTTCCCGCAGTCCAGCCAGCCACTGCTATCTAGCCTCATCTTGCTGGAGGCTCAGTTGCAAAGCACTGAAGGGGAATACACTGAGAGTCACTCAGAGCTTTGCTGAGGTCCCGCTTCAGTCACTGCTGGTGAGAAGCTGGACAGTGGACAGAGTTCCTGCTCAGCCCCAGTGGGCAAGTAGTGGGAGGGAGCAAGAAACCATCATTTACTGACTTCGGCCTCTGGGGTGATGGGTTTGGGGTAGCATAGCTGAGCCTCCACATGGAATACCTTGTATCCTACAAGAAACTACACCTGTATGGGGATTACAATCAACCTGCATTACAAAAGACTATCTTCAAGGTTTTATATCTTTTAAAGCCCTGGGTCTTCATTAAGTCTTTGGAAGACTTCAGGCAAACCCAGGGTCACAGAAAGTGGTCGTAGGAGCAGAACCAGGCCCTAATTGCAGGAATGGATTGAGGGGTGGGCGTGTTCTGAAAACACTCGGGGGCTAGCATCTACTGTGCCCTCAGGACCTTCCCTTCCCAAGCAGAGCCCTGTCTCTGCCCCATCTTATAATGTGAATGGGATTCAGGGGAGCTGGTTCTCCCTCAGAGGAAGACACACCTGGACCTAACGCCTCTCTACACTACCTCTCAAAGCCTGGATGTGAACTTCATGCTGTTACTGAGGGGTTGTTGGGGCTGATCCCCCTGAAGAAGGAAAGAAGACAGGAAGGACTCCTTTCAGGCCCTCAGCCTCAGGCATGGCCTCCTGACTGGCTTTCTTTCTCTTATGCCGCTGGCCAAAGCTGAGAGGCAGTGCGAGTAGCCACAGCAACTGTTCTTTTCTGGTCCCGTTCCAGTGGTTTGCCCCGTTTCTTTGCTTTCTTACTCTTCTGCCTCATGTTCTGCTCATCTCTTTCCTTTTGCTTTTGGCTTGGTTTTGAGTATGTTAGCCTTAGGAGATGGGAAAGTTGTACCTTTCTTCTCTTCTCCAGAGCTGAATGAACATTGGGTACCATCATTCAGTATACCGAGGGGTTGGTTTGGATAGTTTGAGACAGGGTCTTGTTATAGCCCAAGCTAGCCTTGAAGGCAACCCTCCTGCCTCCAACTCCCAAACACTGAGGTCACAGTGTTCACCGTCATGTTCTGTGTGTCTTGAGAGTTTTAACAATAGGTTATTACCCCTTGAACAGATCCTTGCTGCAAGGCTGAACTTCTCCAGACCCTTCTCTTGTTTATTTTATTTTATTGGGATTGCCTTTGTTCAACCTGCAAACCTCCAAAGTTTTGGATTTTCTGTTTTCTTTTGTTCCTACTTACGATGTGGCCACATTGACCTAGATCTTACTTCAGTCGCCACCTGCAAATGCTCCTGGCCTGGTGTTATAACCTCTTGCTTTCACCCATTAGGTCCCCTTGTAAGGCGCTATCCATAAGATAGTTGTGCCTACTTGGAAAAGATCATCACAGTTGGGCGTGTGCTGTTGACATT
This sequence comes from Microtus ochrogaster, assembly GCF_000317375.1. NCBI lineage: Eukaryota > Metazoa > Chordata > Mammalia > Rodentia > Cricetidae > Microtus > Microtus ochrogaster. Next base: position 31,687,918 of record NC_022016.1, read on the forward strand.
CTCTACTTGGAAGGAGGGAGAGACAGTGTCACTGGACCCTCACCGGAGCATCCAGTCACTCCTTCCTGCCATGTGTATGCAATTGTACACTAATTGCATGTGGCGGTGGGGTCTCCAGGTGTGGGTGGATTGTATAGTCTGGGGAAGACTTGGGGAAAGAGTCTCCATCCATGCAGCCACAGGGGCGCTATCATCAATGTTGGTGCAGGCCTTGCAGCTCAGCTGCTTTAGAGTCTCCCGCAATCCTGCCTGTAACCGGCCCCCTCCATCTTTTTTTTTTTTCATTTTTTGTTTTTATATTTTTTTTATTGAAAAAAATTTCTGCCTCCTCCCTGCCTCCCATTTCCCTCCCCCTCCTCCCACTCCTCTCCCCCTCCCCCTACTCCTCTTCCCCTCCCTCTCCAGTCCTAAGAACAGTCAGAGTTCCCTGTCCTGTGGGAAGTCCAAGGTCCTCCCCCCTCCATCTAGGTCTAGGAAGGTGAGGGTCCAGACAGGCTAGGCTCCCACAAAGCCAGTGCATGCAGTAGGATCAAAACTCAGTGCCATTGTCCTTGGCTTCTCATCAGCCCTCAATGAGGGCTGATGAAAAACCCCTCCATCTTCTATAAGGAAGCCTAATGAACTCCCTGGTTTCCCCGGTGAAATGTGGTAGAATCGAACTTTGATTTGTTGGTGGGCCCTTAGGAGTTGGAGGTAGGTGCTGCTTAGTCTCTCCATCTCCAATACCCCACCACCCACCCAGGGGGAAAATTCTGACAGGTTCATTACCTGTCTCTTAACTTACGACAGGTGAGGTTTGCCAAAAAGATCACCATCCTTTCAGCCTGTGTCCTTAGCTGTTGGCCAGTCGAGATGAATGGTTGGCTTTTATGTTTCTTGGTTTTATTGTGTTACCCCATGCCATGTTTTAAATGAGTCAGGTCAAGTGCAGTTATACTGCTATAACACAGAGCCCTAAAAATCTCAGTAGCTTATAGAGAAATTTACTTCTTGCTCATTGTATATGCCCAGGTTCGGAAGGGCTGTGTTTAATTGTGTTTACTTCATCTGTAGAAGTTTTCGTCTTGAGTCGTGCTTCCGGAATCGTGATAGTCATCTTGGTGGGGAAAGAAGGCACGAGTCCATCCGACTTTAAGAGCTTCTTCCAGGTGTGATGCACATTATTGAATTCATAGACTAGAAGCTGATATGAGCCCCATGACTTGTTGCCTGAAAGGGTGCAGGGACATTCAGTCCCACTGTATGCCTGAAAGCCAGGAGTTTGAAGTGCCCACTTCTGTCTAGTTGAGATGACTGCTGGGGAAGCCATCCACAGATCTTCCCGGACTATAGCCTCAGGGTTATTTCCCACTCGTGCTACGTGTCTACAGAAGTCAGCTCTGTCTGTACTTGTACACACATGTTGGTTCTGGGACCCCAGCCAACAGCATCTTCATTCTAAACATTGCTGAGAGCAAAGACTACACAAATCTTAAAGCTCCTCCGGAGAGCAGTTCACTTGGCCACGCCTGACGTCACAGGGGAGGGAAGCAAGTATTTGTAAATAGAGATGCCATCCGCCACACCCTACAATCCACATTCCATCCATACCTCAGAGTCTCAGCCTCTCCAGACACTTTATCTACCTCCTTCATATATTTTTATTCTTTATCAAAATGTGCACTGGCTTAAGGCATCGCTCAGTGGCTAAACAGGCTTGCCACCAAGCCTGGCAACCTTGGTGCAATCACTGAGACCCAAGGGTAGGAGAGAATGGATAACCCAAGTTATCATCTGACCCCTCCTCCCACACACACACACTAAAATAAATGTAATTTTATATAAGCTATTTATTCTTCAAGAGTTAGATCAAATCATCACTCCTCCGAAACCTTTCGCTACCAATCTCCCAACTCACACAAATCATTTTATCCTCTTTGGCTCTCACCACAGTGGGTAAGTAGCTAGGAGATAGAGTCCCTATTACTCTTGAATGTCTTCTTTAATCGTTGACTCAAAACCCAGAAATGGTGTCTTTCTTATTTTGTATCTCCAGTGCTTAATAAGTATCTGGCACATGGAAGGATAAAGGATGCTGGGAAAAAGCTTAGTGATGGATTGTTAAAAAATTGCCTTTGCATGTGGAATTATGGGTGTTTTAAAAGTGAAGCAGAAATATTACCTGGACTTAGTTCATAATATTTGATCATGGCAAATTTCCTACCTGGATGGCTTACCTGGGCATCTCTTCCTGCGCCGCTTCATCTTTGTCAAGTTAACCACCTCTCTTCCTTTGTCCCTCTGTCTCTCTACACTGCTATACCCTCACTCCCCTCCGGCCTCTCCTCATACCTTCTCCTGCACCTGTTTTTTTCCAGCCACACTGCAGTTTAGAGTAAGTTTCTAAACTTGAGTGACTTGTGACAAAAGGTGGATTTCTTATTCTTGCTTCGTGTCTGTTAAGGTTGGCAGGGTCTCTAATAATATCACCTTCCTCTGGGACCCAAACTAGTGGACTGCCCGCTTCTAGGAACCTGAATGCTGTCTCGATAGAGGGAAAGAGAGAGTTGAAGACTCATGTCTGAACAGTTCCATGCCTTTGCTTTAAAATGTTACATATCACTTCTCACAGTTTCATTGACTAAAACTAATCTTCTGGCCCTCTCAGCCACCAGGGAAGCAGGAAAGCAAAGGGCTGGTAATATTTGGTGACCAGTAATAATGATTCCCACTTTGGTCTTGGGTTCCCCAAATGTGACAAGCATTTGAATGTTTGAATGAACATTATATCAAAGCAACTACTTTTGGTATCCATTAATCAAGTTCCGTGTCTTTAGAATCGCTGAAGAGGGCTGGGTATGCCCATCTGCCCAGGAAAACCTTTTAGTGTGCCCTGGGCCCTCTTCTCTTCTCACCTGTCCATCCAGCTAGTCGCCTTTGTGAACAGGTGTTTAACTTGTACAGAGTGGACGGATGTGATGTGTGTGCCTCTACAGGCTTGCTTCAGAAAGTCTTCTCATAATTCCTGGGAATGTACGGGACTTGGAGGACATACCAGAAGAACAGAGCCACAGGTAGAAGGAACCTTGGTCTCTGAAGAACCCCATGGAAGGATGTCCCTGCTGGACTTTGAATGACCAATCAGTTTCATTGTGCTGGTCCACTGGAATTTTGGAGTAGAGATGCTAATGTCTTCTTATTCCAGTAGGTGCTTTTAGGACACCTTCCATGAGAAGAAATGCTGGGCTGAAGTTGGCGCCTTTGTCCTGGCTGTCCCAGCTTGAAAAGAAAGAGGATAGTGCCAATTATATATTGGTGTGTTCCTGTTGAGTTTATAAGCTGCATGAGACATACTAGTATGTCTTTTATCTTTTCTGTATTTAATCTTTGAGTGGGCATGTATTGAAATGTCAGGGTTTTTTTTTGGGGGGGGACTTTCAGAATACAAGTATCACATATTGCTAAATATTTTATTAATACATTCAATATTTTTGAGTGTTTGATGTCTGTTAGACACTGGCAATCATTGCTAGACAACAGTTTCAGGGCCTGACCACTGGTTGAGGTATAGCAAGGAAAATAGATAAGAAGGGAAGATAAGATTAGCCCAGCTTGATAATGCCCTGAGCTACAGGATTCCTGGGTGGAGGGGCCTTCTGTCCAGGATGGTTGAAGAAAGTGCTTTGGAGAAAATGGTTAATAAAAATCTTCCAAAGTAAGTGGAAATCGGCAGGGGAAGGAGAGGCAGCAAAGAGAAGAGGAAGAGCGGGTATGTTCATGAAAGCTTAGATGCTAGGGACCAGGGCATGTTTGGAGCTGTAACAGAGGGATGGGAAGAAGGAACTTGGGACAGATACATCTAGGCACATGCTTAGATGCCTTGGTAGGCTTTGTCATGTAGCCAGTTGTCGTATGCAAAGTTTCTTCTAAGAGCAGATAGCCATCAAGATGCTGATACTTGTGATATCTGCGTAGTTGCTACTTTCTTCATTATGCTACCTTCTTTGTTTCGGTTTTCTACAGTGAACATGTATTACATTGCCAATTAAAAATAAAAAAAAACATATTTATATGATTGCTGTGACTCTATCTTCCATCTATCTTTAAAGAAGTCCTCTGAGAGAGCTGGGGTCCAGAGCTCATTCACAGTGAAGGCAGCTTTAAACTTAGGGCGAACGCTCATTCCCTTCACCTCTCCATTGCCTTTGCCTTCCCTGTGGCTTCTAAAAAATCCTGGTGGTTTTGTTAATCACAGACAGTGCCTGTGTGTTTGTGTGTATGGAGTATGCAGCTTAAGAGAAATCAGGACAGAGATTCTATGATCTGTCCCTGCTTAAGGAACTTCCCTACACAAGTGATGGTTTGTCCTGGGCTGCAGGGACTTGCCTTTTCTGTGACACTGTTACGTCCACTCCTACTGATTTGGCAATTAGTGGGGAAGTAACCAATAATGTTGTAAATGCCGGGAAGGCCACTGTTCCCAGTAATCCCTTCAACCCATATCTTCCTCCAGCATTCTGGCACATGGCTAACCATGATGGTGTTTCCAGTGAACATCCAAACACTTGGACGTCTGGAAGTGCTGGGTCAACATTTTCTATCTTGTTGGAACAGTGATCAGCAACCTCAGAGCTTTAGAAGAATGCGAGTTTGTTTTCTGTGCTTGCCTATTTCCACTTCATCCAGGCCCAAATGTTTACTCTTGAGGCGCAGCCTGGAAGAGCCCTGCCTGAGACACTGCTAGTGTGGACCGAAAGAGAGAGGTTATACCACTGAGTGACACTTAAAACTGCTCAGAGCTCACTGCCGTTCATCCTCTGTGGGCTAAAGCATGCCACGAAGATGAGCCCGACACAGAAGAAGAATGTGGGATCTGATCGGGAGGGCAGCTGATATTTCACAGTATAAATCTTAGATTATCTATCTGGAAAATGAAAAGAGGTAAAACAAGCTAATTTTACGGTTTGTTCGAATATTATAATTCAAACCATGGACTGTCATGTAGCCACTCTGAAAGATGAATTGTCTTGAAACTATGAGCAGGCCTGGAGGAGCCCATCGATGGCTTTAAGTAAGAAAAGTAAGCTATAAGGCCAGAAATGAGACCATGTAAACATGGTTTTATTTTTGGATAAATTGAAAAACGCATAAACCACGCATGGTGGTACAAACCTGTAACTCCAGCACTTCGGAGACTGAGACAGGAGGATTGCTACAAGTTTGAGGCCTAGCTGGTCTACACAGTGAATTTAAAATGTCTCAAAACAAAAAACAAAAACCAGAAACCAAACCAAACCACCCTGCAAGTAGATGAGCATGCTGGTAGGAGATTACTAATAAAAATGCCTTGGGAGTCCTTTCTTAGGTGGATAGCATTATATTAAAATGTTTTGTGTTGTTTTTTAACATATATTTGCTCATTTAATCCTAGAGATAGAGAAAAGAGAAGGAAATGGCTTGAACCAGGTGGTTATTAGCCACTTTAATTGGAGGGGAGGAAAGTTTGCTTCTGCAACCACCCCGAATGTGCCCCATCTTGTCTGATCTCAGAAGCTAAGCAGGGCAGGGCCTGGTTAGTACTTGGATGGGAAAGGGGATTTTTCTTTAAAACTAAGATGATTGCTTTACGTTCGTGTTGTGCAAAATGGGTCAACTAACCAGCAATTATCAGGAAACAAACCACCACAAAAATCTAAGCTTCAGCCAGCCCCAGGCACTTTATTTTCTGCTCATTGGCCTGTAGTCAGTGGAGGCAGCTTAGCCTTCCCCAGGCCCCATTCAGTCTTTTCTGCTGTCCACTGTGCCTTCCAACCACCCCTGTGGTTTCTATGTCATGATGGCTTTTCCTGGAATTACTGCCTTGTTGTAGTGTTGCGTGCATATGTGATATGCAAGCTGGAGAAGCTGGGCTTTGGGTCAAACTCCAGGCTTCCTAATGTGGTCATTGTGGTTGTTAGAGAGGCAACCTCTACGGGGGATACAGTTTCAGGGCCCAGAACATGGGAGGTGGGCAGACACCAAGCTTTTCAAGGCCCCGGCTTCGCTCTGGTAAATCGTGGAGATTGTATAAGGAAAAGAGGCAGCATTTTCTGAATAGTAAACCACCACAGTAGATGTGATTGAAAACCAATAAAGCAAGAGGAAGGGTACATGCCAAGGAGGCTGCACTTGGCATCATCTGAAGCTGTGCTATGCATTTTGAAAAAAATTACAAACTCAGTGCATGAAATACTGAACACAGCGATGCAAAAACGGCCCTTCAATCAGAGTATTCATTGCCTGGCATGGCAGGTAAAAGTTTAAACCAGCTTGGCTTGTGCAGCTTCTGGTGGGGCACTAATAATAAGCAAAAACCAGAGGCTATTTCATGCCATCTGTTTATATTGTTGCCACTTGTTATAAAGCCCCAGTTTCCAGAATTGGAAGGCTCAGGTGCTTATGTTAAGCAGGTATTCCTAACTTAGAGAGAAATTGCTTTTGCCAAAATGACCATTTTGGGCAGGGTTTGTCTACACTTCTAGAAACTGATTTGTCACTGAAATTCCCAACTGTGAGTTAGCTGAGTGACGCAATAACTTGGTGGCCAAAAATGGAATGGGAAGAAGTCAGGTATCATGGGTGGACCCGGAGTCTTTGATTGTTTCTTTGCATAACCTAGCCAGCAAATATTTGAGTCAGTTGGGAATACTCACTAGGTTCTGAGAAGATCCTTACAAACTGCAGTGTCATCTTCTGTCGCTTTCTCAGACCAGCAGAGCCAAGTGCAGCCCTGAATCAGCACACCCAGTGACCCAGGGCATTAAAGAGCTGGAGAGATGACTCAGCAGTTAAGAGCCCCTGGGGCTCATGCTAAGGACCCAGCCTTGTTTCTCAGCACCCACATAGCAGCTCAAGTCCATATGTAATTTCAGTTCCAGAGATTTTGACACTTTCTTCTGGTCTCTACAGAGACCAGGTATGCTTGTGATGGTCAAACATATATACAGGCAAAATCTGAGATGGGGGGGGGGGGGGTTGAGGCAAGTGGCGAAGGAGAGAGAAGAGAGATTAATTTACTTAATAAAATGTTGGCCAGGAAATCAGGCATGTTCTAATTTCCATTCTCTACCAAGTAGTTTGGAAAGTACGGGCTGATAGAGCTTAGGAGAACCGATCATATGCTTCCCACATAAACGTCTTAGACAGTAATTTATTGTTAGGAAAAATCTTAGGACTAGCCGCTCCACCGACACAAAAGAACACCAATCAGGCCAGATTAAACCAAATTAAGTGCCTGTGTTTAATAGACGGCACACTCCCGGGTGGCCAGGGGAGCATGGCGAGGGGAAGACAGGGGGAACACACGCACAAACCCAAAACCACATGTTCCTTGTTCCTGTGTGACCCTAAATACCCTGTGGGTGTGGTCAGCGCTCGGCAGGCTGGGCGCAACACTTCCAACTCATTATTACATTTATCAGGGTCAGATTTCTCAAATTTCAGTCACTCACCCATCAACCTTTCCATTTTATGTGTCCACTAACATATTTAAAATCTATTTAATTCTTCTCTTTGCATGTCTTACTGTTTGAAAAGTCAAAGATATTCATGGGAGATGATACACAATTGTTATTGGATTGTGTTGGGAACTACAGTTCATTGATAACAAGTGATTGTTTGCTCAAACGTTTAGGCAAGTATAAATATAAATACAGAATCATTAAGTAGATTTGTTCATGTATGATTGAACATTGCCTCTTATTGTAAAAGTGATAGAGATCCTCTGTTGAGAGGGCAGAAAATTATGGTTCAAAAAACAAAATCATTGACATTCCTAGCTAGTAGTGGGAACTTAAACACAACTTAATTTTCTTCTTTCCCTTGATGTTTGTTTCTTGCTTTACTTTTCAGACAGTGTTTATGAACATCACCAAATAGACGATAGGGGTGGTGTTGACTTCTTCTAGAAGAGTTTATCATCCCATTGCTGGCCACAAAGTGCTGAGGGTAAAATGAAGACTGAGTAGATGGAGTTGAAAACGGAGCTCAAGGCCTGATTTCTCATCATAAGGTAAATCATTTAAGAACCCTAAGCCTGTTTTTGTCATGTGGAAGATGATGATGGTGATTGTTATTACCTCAGAGAATTTCGATGGGAATGAAAACAATACCAAGTGGAAAAGTCGCTGCTAAACTGATAACATTTCCGTTTTGATGGACATATGTCATGTAGCATGTATGTGTTGGTATGTGTATTCCTGAAACAGCTTGTGTTCTGCAGAGTTGAGCATTTGTTTTTTTGCAAAGCCCAGTTTGGGGCAGACCATACAACCTGTTAAAAAAACCATGGCCACAATGCTAAGATAAGGCTGAAAGAATTAGAAAGACCTGTTGAATTAGAATGAGCAAATACATCCGCACTTACATGTTACAGCTAATAAAGAATTATCCTTTGAAGCTGGCAAAGTTGGCTTGACAGTGGCTGAGAAAGGATGAGGCTCCTGAGTGAGACAGAGAATATGCTCAAAGACAAGAGACACTGCACAGTAAGCTCTTCTAAGATTTATTATCATTGCGCGGGGGGGGGGGGGGGGGCTCTTATACTGCTGCCATCCCATTGGTCATCAGCCTTGCGCTAACCCTGTCTTGCTGTAACTTGGGTTACAGTACTATGCATTAGAGCAGTGCGGGCCACATTCACCTTGTTTGTTTACCTTCTTTCAGGCCTCCACAATCTTCTGGACTTCATTATCAGGATAGGCGATCAATCCCAGAGGTAGTAGTCGGTAAGAGATGTATTTGTGCCCCTGTCCCTTCTTCGCCTGATCAGGTTCTGTCCTCTCCTCCTTTGCTTAAGGGCTCCTGTTTTTTTAACCAGCCTGTGAGCTCCTTGAACAAGGTGCCTGATGATCATCTTTGTGCTCTAAGGATTCAGCATGGGGTCCCTAGAGCAGAAGTGTTACATTGCAGTTGAACTTCCAGTAGCCAAGGCAAACCTCTGGACCCTTTGAGGTAGCACCAGGGTTCGTCTCCAGGCAAGCTGAGGATTGGAAGCTTTCAGGGACAGTGTATGACTCCACTGTATCTCTAGGGATGCACCTGTCTCTTTCAAGTATGGCAAGATAGATCATGGGGTCTCCATCCTTCTTCAACCAGGAGAGTCAAACAAGCAGCCTTCTTCTTCCCTCCCTCCCTCCTTCCCTCCCTTCCTCCCTCCTTCCCTCCCTCCTTCCCTCCCTCTTTCCTTCCCTTCTTTTCTTCCTCCCTCCCTCCATCCCTCTGTACCTTTTTTCCTTACCTCCCAACAACTGCCCACTGAACATTGCCCCATGACAGGCTTTGACAAGGCCCCGAGGATGGAGTGGTGTACAGTAGGCATGTAGCTTCCATATTTTTAATGGTTTATGTGCTAGTTTCTGTCCCTAGGTTGCTGGGAAGGGATTTCTGTCTGTATCCTTTACTCCATGTACAGACTTGAGCCAGTACCTCTCTGTGTCTCAACCCCTCATCTATAAAGGAGGCTCATGGGAGAATCTATTTCAGATTGTGAATGTTCAGCAAGTTTCTGTGTCCATATGATACTAGCTGACATAGCAAATATCTAACAAATATGAAAGGTAATTGCCAGTGTTATAGTTGCTATGCAGAAATAAGAAATCAACCAATCAGCATAGATCACAATAGTAAATAAATGCTAAGGGTAGAAATATCTGGGCAGGAAGTACGTACAATGTGATTATGTTGAATATGTAAACAGTATCTGATGGGAGTTATTGAACCTGTAGCTCTGGAAGATCTCCAAATACCCATCTGGTCCTGAAGATGAACAATGAGGACCGTCTTAAGGGAAAGCATCAAAGAAGGGTTACAATGTAATACATAAAACAGACAGAGAAGAGGTAGCATGAGCCAGAAGAGAGATAGGGACCAATCCCAGGCAAGAAAAGACGCCCCATCAGTGACCAGATGTTGAGCACTTTTCTCTGTGGAGTCTGCACTTGGCCAATACTGCTAAAGGAATTTTGTTCTTCAATACCTGTTCCAGTGTCACTGGAGACCCTGTTGGATTTTTTTTTTTTCCATTACTGCATGGGCACTGGCTCTTCTCATATCTGGAGGACTCAGAACTCCACACAAGACATTTTTAGAACCCCTTCTGCCATGCCTGCTAAATCCCTGTGCCACTGAGTCCCCTGCGTGATTAGATTTCTTGTTGCTGGTGGTGATGTGGTGTTGGTGACTTCTTTGTTGTGTTTCTTATATCCAAGCCGATCACAGAAATCTAATGAACAATGATTTCTAGGTACCGTGGTCCCTGTCCCTACATCTAAATGAGCGTTTGGTGTCAGAAACTAAAGCATGGGTGACCTTGGGTACTTCATCTTACGTGCGGTTTGGTTTGTAGACATTCATCCCAACTGATCAAGGAGCATGTGCTCTAGTGACAAGTAGTAAGGTCACTTTAAGTCTCAGTTTCTTCATCATGGAGCCTTGGCCAGATCACTTGTCTTTACCAGTATTATGGACTTCTAACATCTGTTTTATTAAACAAATTAAAGTGGGTTCAAATTGATTGTCTAATATTAATAGTTGCAACCTCACTCTATGATAGAAAAGGGTAAAGGGACACATGCTCCCTGTGAAGGGATCCCAAACTGATAAACACTGTTCTCTGGTCCTTTCTCGGTCTGAAGGTCTCAGGATCCCAAAATGGTTTTTCTCTGTCTCTTGTCATTTCCCACTGGCTATTATGCATGTGCCTAGAGTCTATATGGCCCAGCCCTTGATCAGACTGCAAATTAACCCTTTAGTGTTTCTGGGTAGAATGTTTGTCCTCCTCCCGTTGGCTTCCCCTCCACCTACAGACCTTCTCAGAGCTCTCCTTTCAAGGGACCCTAGCCGTGCTTACATGGCCCCACTCTGAAGGTCTTCCTCCCTCATCTTCTAGGCTGTGTAGATCTGAAACAGACAGTACTCACTAGTAAACTCATCTGCCGCCACACTGACTTGGGATAATCCGAGGTCATTTGGGAGACTCCTCATCCTCCACATGGTTTTACTAGACTAGGTTCTGAGCCGACTAGGTTCTTACCAACCACCAACTGCTGCGTTGCTTGGGTTTGTGGCAGCAGGAATACCAAGGGCAATTATTTATAACATTAGCTTCCTCAGATCAAGGAGTACTTCTGAAGATTCTTTTTGAATTTAGTACTCCAGATTTTTTTTCTGACAACCACTTTTATTAGTACTCTCTCTTCACTGAGCCAAAGAAAAAAGAGACTGGGCTGCCCCAGCTCTTGAGTTTTTGTAGTTCCACTCCAGCCTGGTGTAGGCTGGGACAAGGATGATGAGGGAGGTGGTAGTGATGATAGTATTGATGATAAAGATAGCAATAATCGTCCTATGAGAATACTATTATCCCCATTTTACAGATAAGAAAACTTAAGGCTCAGAACACTGTGGTAACTCCCTCTGCCACACAGGGAGGACTTAGCAAAGGCAGGATTTACGTCTGCCACGTGACTCAAAGGCAGGACTCCTTCTCTACTCAACTGCACTCTGCCACTCCCCTGGTGGATGTGCAGGGTCAGGAGCCTCCTGAGAACAACAGGTCTGTCAAGTTCTGCAGGGCTGAGCTGTTTATCATTGTGGAGGATACTCATCACTGCGCTAATTACATTAATTGCTGCCCACTCTGAGGCCAGGTGGGTGGCTTAACAACACCTAGCAACGTGGGTAATGATGCCTGGGCCTGCCTTTATGCAGCAAACATCTGACTTTTTTTTTTTCAACTCCTTCCTGTGATGGCCAAAGACGGTAATTATAGGTTGGATTGGTTGGAAGCTAGATGCTCTACCATGTAGGGGAAAGGTCAAACCTATGAACTTTGCTCTTCTTCAGACTCTTTACTGGAAGCAGGGAGGCAGGATGAAGGTTTCCGAAGCATCTGTTGTAATTTCCTGCTTGCACAGGAGCAGGTACTCTCTTTCCCTCCGTCTGTTTGAGAGAGCCTGGTCAGCTGCTTGGGATCAGAGAGCTAGCGGGGAGAGGAGACAGGCTTAGAACTAGGAACTCTCAGAGGGACACACTGAATACCAACGCCATAACACCCCTTACTGGAACACTGATCTTTCTGGCACCCAAGTGGAGCTGAGTGAGTAGTAGCAGGGTCTTGCAAGACACCAGGAAGAGTGTTGTGTGGCATTCTCCAGCCCTCAAAGATGAGGGCTTGAGATCTCAGCTCCCCTGCCTGCTTTCCTGAGCTTGTAAGTGTACTAAACACAAATTAAGTTAGATGTAAGTCAGAATGTTTTCTCGTTGATATGTTAGGTAATTTGAAGACAAGTTCTGCATACTTGTTGAGAAGAGACAGGTGGCTTTGGTAATTCGTCCTAATTGAGCAAGTGACTTAACTTCCACAGAAAGCAGAGGATAATTTGGGAAGTCACTGGCTTTGGAATGCTGTGCGTTTGTGTACTTTATGGGTGTGTCCATATCATATGTGTGAGTATATATGTCAACGAGTTTATTCTCTGTGTGTGAGTTCTTTTAAAAGTCTTAGAACGGGTAAATGACCTGACTCCCATCGTAACTCCTGCGAGGGCTTGGATTTGAATGTTCCCTGAAAGCCATGTCCCATACCAAAACCTCTAAAACTGTGAGCCTCCTTCAGACTGACTTGCCTCAACCTTGCTTACAACAGACTAAAAACGTGCCACCTTTCTGTGAGTGAGGTTTAAGGTATACTCCACTAACTCTTCGGACAAGTACATTACATAACAATATACGGAGGCAAAGATATTTAGAGATAGACTAGGGTTTGAATCTTGGCATCACTTTTTATTAACTGTTTTGCCCTAGACAAGTCATTTAATCTCTCTGGGCATTGATTCTTCTCACTTCTAAAAATAGGGATAATAACAGTTCTGACCTGATGGTATTCCTACAGGCTAGGAGGTCTCTGAAGGCAGGAACTATGTTTACCTGCTGCTTTGTCCTCAGCCAGAATGAGGTTTGAGCTGAGCAGCCTTTGGACTCAAAATAATACTAACATTCTTAATCTAATACTCCCCAGTTGGCTGTGCAACCCGGGAGAAATTAATATTCCTGTAGAATTTTCATTCCTATAACATAGAGCTTTGTTATGCTTCCTTGAAATGCTTGCTTTATCACACAGGGGCTTGAATGACGGGGCAGAGGAGGCGGCTGACCCGGCTTCTTCTCCCAAGGTCTAGTCTCCATCCTACAGTGTTTCATTCAAGAACAGCTGATTGAATTTCCATTTTCCAAACACATCCTTTGCTCTCACCTGCCGTTCCCCCTTTTCCAGTTCTTTATTTCCTGTCCCACATTTTCCCGTCTTCCCCTCTTGTTTGGCTCTGCTGTGACTGAGTTCTCCCGTCTGGACCAACACCTGCCCCTAGATGCTCAGCAGCTTTCTCGCTAGCCTTGCTTCCCTCGGTCCCTCCTCCCACAACCCTGGGCAGATCTGTCACCCTAGGCTGCTTCCGGCATAGGCTGCCGCCTCACCTGTTGGCTACCTGAGTGTTCCGGAAAACTCTCTAACTTTAAGATGGCTGAATAGTAGAGACAGAAAAGGCAACATCAGTATTAACATGTGAAAGAAGCTGATTAACAGAAGAACTGAACACCCTTCTCTACCTGGGCTCCAGACAATGAACAGAGCAGGCTCAAGAAATACATTTGCATGGGCCTAGTAAACAAACGCGGGCCAGGTAGGTGCTGCTTGAGGCCCAGCTCACTAGCCAATCCCCTCTCCTCTCCTTTTCTTACTAAGTCATCCTATTTCTGTTTCTAATCATGTGTCCCACGTCTAATTCCTTGCCGTAAGACACGGGAACCTGGATGCAGAATCACATCTGCGCCGCTGAGACCATGCCCAGCTGCGGGCTCCCTCTGGATGCCCCCTCACCGAGGGCTCCAGCTGTGACAGGAAGTGTCCAGTCCACTCCTGGTGGTATGGGGCTTTGCACCTGTAGTTCCGTCTTCCTTCTGAGACTCTGTTGACTGGCGCTCTGACTTCCTCAAGCCTCAGCTCACAGGCGGCCTCCTCAGAAAGCCCTCCTCCACGATTTATGGGAAATGCCACTGCAGTCCCCCCTAGTCCCTCCATGTTGCTGTCTTTCTTCTCACCTCTGTGTGATACAGTATGCATTTATTCATTTTTTGCTTTTTCTTTTTTTCAGTAGTGGGGGTTGATGCCAGAGCCTCATACATGCTAAGCCAGTGTGATTCACTTATTTTTAATTCTCTCTCTCTCTCGGTCTCTCTCTCTCTCAGCATATGAATTTACAAACACAGGTTGTGTGTGCCTTCTGCAGACCATGGCACATAGTAGGGGGCTTGAATGTGTGTGACCCCTTATGAAGTGGTAGGGAGGGGACTACAGGGTGCTATAGGCAGTTCCAGGCCTTACATGACCCACTGAGCAAATGGCTACTGGCAAGGCCTTCTGTGAAAGTCCTACTGTGTGCAAAATAGGTGCGGGTCAAGACCATGAACAGCACAGTTTGTCCCTGTGGCTCCTATAACAAATGACTATAATGTATTTTTTTTTTTTTGGCACCATTCTAGATGCTAGAATGTCTAAAACTAAGGTCTTAGAAGGGCTGTGTTCCCTTGGGGTCCCCCTTTTTTGGGGGGGTTGCTTAACTTATTACAGCATAACTTCAAACTGTCTTCACTGCATCCCAAACCTGCCTCTCATTTCTCTAATAAGGACGCATCAGTGAATAGAAAGGTCACCATGAACCCAAATGATCACATCTTAAAATCTTTAATTCTTTCTGCAAGGACCCTGCTTCCAAATTAGGTCCCGTTTATAAGGACTGGAGCGTAGGACCTGGCCACACTGTTTAAAGACACAATTTAACTTATCACAATGTCTTCCAGAACTTTTTAATTCGAGAATGGGACAGACACAGCTTAGCAATCAGTGTTCCAAGCAAGAGTAAGGCAAATCCTTATGGCCCTGGGTAAAGAGATTATTCACTAAGTTTGGGTCAGGAAACATCCACAGAGCCCCTGCTGGGAAGCAGAAATGAGAAAATGCAATCCCTGCCCTCAAAGAATTCGTGGGCCCATGAGAGGAACAGAAAAATAGATCTGCCTGTGTAACACTGAAGGGCCATGGTGGAGGTCGGTTAAGTTCCTGGGCAATGAACAGGCAGGGCTGCTACCTTGGAAGAGAAGTAAGGAGAGCAGGCTGGGGGGAGGTGGCCAGAGAGAGCTTCTCAGAGGGGGTGTTGTCTCAGCCGAGGCCTCTAGACTGAGAGAATGGGAACCAGCTAGGCTGAAAGGCAGAACGGTCCATGAAGGAGGAAGGAGCAGAGGATAACGAACCTGGCCCTGTGGATCCCAAACATAGACGTGGAAAGGGGACCTGTCGACAGACAGAGGCTCTATCCGGGTAACACTGGGGAGCCATGGGACCTAGGGAAGAGATGGTGCAGGGTCTGCATGTTAAAATAAAAAGTGGAGAAATCCTGTGGAGAACCATGATTTCCTAGGAGCTTTTCAGATCCTATTTGTGATTCGTTTTTAAAGATTCTAACCTACGTGCAGAAAAGCGCACAAGACACAGGAGCACACCAGGATGAACAACTGCAAAGGAAGCCTGCCTGTGTGCTGTGAAATCAGCCAGCCGGTAGCGTGTGAGCAGTGGCGGAGGAGGCAGGGAGCGAATCCTGGAAGCTCTGCAGCACAGATCTACCCACAAGTCCTTGCGAGTCTGTGTAAGAGGAGAGGGTGGGGGCTGGTACTGGTCTAGAGCCCTCAGGTATCTACCCTGGGGTGGAAAAAAATGAGGATTATATCTGTGTGACCGTGGCAAATTGCTCCATTCTGCTTCTCTCAACCTCTTTCTCTTCAACTGGCTGGCCATAGAGTCACCGTCCTCCTCCTTTCTTGCGCTCAGAGCCCAGGTGGCTGCTGTGGGAATGGGGTGAGAATGTATTTATGGTTTAGGGTTAGGGCCCAACTCAGGACGGCGTGGAGGCAAAAGTAGTAGCTGGGGGTTGACTCCAGACTCTCTGAGAGCTGGATCTCCCTCCATACAGAAGACTGGGAATTGTAGAAGAGAGGCTTTCTCTCTCTCTCTCTCTCTCTCTCTCTCTCTCTCTCTCCCCCTTCTTTTCCTCCCCCCCTCTCTCCTTCTTTTTTCTTCCTGATTGTCTCTTTTGACTCTTAAAACCGTGGTTCTTTTGTCTAATTGGAGGACCTGAAGCAATCTGTAGGACATGAATGGTTTATTTGATATTTAGGTCTCCAGCACCAGACACATGCCCTAGTTACTATAATAAACACGATGATCAAAAGCAACAGGGAGGAGGGATTTATTTTAGGAGTTGTTCTCAACCTGTGGGTTGTGACCCTTCAGTGGGTTGAACGACCCTTTCACAGGGGTTGCCTGAGGCCATTCTTAAATGCAGCTATTTACATTATGATTCATAACCGAAAATTACAGTTATGAAGTAACAACAAAAACAATTTTATAGTTGCGGGTCACTACAATATGAGGAACTGTATTAAAGGGTCACAGCATTAGGAAGGTTGAGAACCACTGACTTAGAGGTTATAGTCCTGTATCGAGGGAAGTCAGGGCTGGAACTCAAGGCAGAAACTGAAGCAGAGACCATGGAGGAGCACTTCTTCTTGGCTTGCTTCCTCTGGCCGCTCAGTTATATTTCACTGTAACCCTGGCCTACCTGACCAGGGATGGTGTTACCCACGATGGGTTGGGCCCTTCCATATTAATCAAAAACAAGAACATGTCCTCACAGACATGCCCACAGACCAGTCTGATGAAGCCTCCTCCTCAACAGAGGTTTCTCTTGCCAGCCAGCTGACTGTACTGTCAAGTTGCTGAAAACTAACCAACCAACATAACACACATTTGCTGAGGACAGCATGCATCAGCGCACCCCTGTACACAGTGTCACCCCACTCCTGCACAGTAGTTACCGTGTGGTAGTGCCTGCCCCTGTGTGACTTCTAGGTGACTATAACTGTATTTCAGGGGATTCTCTTCATCTCAGGTGGCAGAAGACTTTCCAAGGCTCTGGGAGAGTATCAGTAGCTCAGAGTACAATGACAGGCATGACACAAGAGCTAAAATAGTGGTTAGGTAAATGAACCAATGCAAGGACCTTTAGACAGAGAGTGGGCAGCAGTTCCTTGGAGTCCAGGAAGATTGCAGGAGCTTCCGAAAAGGGTACGTGTAATTGCCAAACTGTTTTGTTTGGTGAGGTATCTGCGGATGACAGGATCTGTCCCTACATGCCTGGTTCTCAAGAGGGTCACTCACTGGAACAGGGATGGCCTCCCATGCCATGTTCGTTCCCAGGCTGGAGCAGGTGCAGATGCTGGGACTCGAGGGGAAAGGAGCGGCCAGGGAATAATACCAGTGTTGGTTGGCATCTGGTCACAAACTGAGGACCCTTAGAAGTTGCGGAGTGCCCCTTGCTCTCAGCAGAGGGGCTCTGGGCATCTAGAGGAGTATACAGCCGGGAGCGCTGGCCTCCAAGCTGTGGTCAGGCAACTCACTGGTGTAAGCTGGTCTTCTAAGATGGAAACGGGGGGGGGGGGGGCAAAGCATTGCATTTCCCTGAGCCAGTTTTCCACCTGCTAACCACATTCTCATGGTAGATACCACAGAGGATCTGATGTGTCACAGACATCTCTGCTAGTTTTAAGCACTGTAAACCTACTAAGTAGTATTTGTAACTCAAATCTGGGGGCCCTGGGTACTGTGTCTGTCTGTGTATATCACTTTCTTTCGAAATGACTTGAAACCTCATGCTCGTTAGGATAGGACTTCTGAGGGCCTGGATCTGTTTGGGTCAAGCTGGTATCTCTGGTGCCTACCCAGAACTGATGGTCCAGTAAACACATTGGCTTAGTAAGCCAATATCGGCCTCTGGCATGCATTACACCCCTGTGGATCTCATTGGCTGCTGTGGCCCCTTACATCCTGTCTACTTTCTTCCTGGGACTTAAAATTGAGCACAGTGCATGGAAGTCGGCTGAGGATCCTCAAATATTTGCTGGGTGGCCCTCAGAGCTATAGCCCTAGTACCTGCTATGGTTTCATTAAGGTCCAGCTGGCCGATTAGCTGGTGGCTAGTTCTCTTGGGAACCAGAACAATCCTCAGGCTCATTGAGTAATCAGCTTCCTTTTCCCGCCTGGGGCAAGAGTCGGCACAGGGAAAGTGAAGAAACCTGTTTGGGGCAGCCGTGGGGTGGGCGTGGGCAAGGCCCTACCAGGAACTCTGTAGCAGGACCAGTTTCCATTGCTTCCGAACCGGATGCGGGGTTGCGTTCCGGGCGGAGACCAGAGAATTGCGCCCGGGGGGTGCACCTGTAAGTCCTTCTGAGCGATGTTTGCCAAGGGTAGGACAGGACCAGCGTCTCTGGGTCAGCAGTCACTGGGCGCGCAACTTCCGGTTGCTAAATCAGCCGAGCGGGTGGGGCCAGTAAGTTGTGTTACAGTGGACCCGCAGGTGAATGACCCTGCCGCGGGGCGTGTGTGTTCCTGCGTGTGTAGGGGTGTGGGGGTGGCGGGGTGGCGGGGTGGCGGCGGTGATGCCCAGAGACACTGCCACCGCGTACGTCGGCTCTGGCGCCTCTCTGGGCAGCGCCATTGGGTGGGAAAAGGTGGAGACAGTAATTTGGACCCAAGCTACTCCATCTGCCTGATTTTCGTATTCTTGGGCAAGTGATTTAGCCTATCTGGCACTGCGCTTTGCCAGCTGAAAAACCGGAATGAAGCAATGCATGAGATAACAGCATAGCTACTGAAGCAGTACTAGTAGGTGCTCAATAAAGCGAGGTTCCCTTCTAACAGGCTTGCACCCCCTGCCCTGCCCTACGGTCGTGCCCACAGGCAGAGCACACAGACAGAAAGTTACGGGAAGCAGGTGGCTTGGCCTGGAGACAATTCAAGAGCCATTTTAGCCTCGGGTTGCTTGTCTAGCCAGCAGGATGGGGCATGCGGGCGGGTCCCTAAGGTCGAATTTCGGTCGGGTTTCTGTGATCCTGGGAGGGAGTTTCAGTGCATTCTTTCACGTACTTACTCGCAGATTCTTATCAGGCTGTTTCTCTTTACCTCCCCCAGTGGCCCTCCAGCGTTTCATCCATACAAGGCCAGTTTCCACCCTGGCTCCCTATGTAAACAAAGTCTGGGCTTTTCAGCGGCAGGTCCCCACAGGTCTAGCCCTCTGTGCCAGCCACTCAGGAGGTAGAGCCAGAGTCTGTCTCCATGACTCCAGCTCTTGCACTGCTACCAAGTTCCTACGGGTGCCCCAAATGCCAGAGTGAGACATTCTAACTCAGTGTGTCTGATTACAGAGCTCAAGCTGTTCTTCCACCTTGTGCACTGTCAATGACATTGCAAAAGTAATACCTGTGGTAGGGAGTAGGGGTAAAATTGGCCCATGATGATTAAGAGATGGACAAGAGCCAGAATGGACCCTCCACGCTCCAACGGGTGGGTCAAATGAGGACTGACCCGTCCTGTAAGCCACCGACTGATCCTCCTGTGTGACAGTCTAGTCCTCAAGTGTCACAAATATGCAGTCTTATTAAAACAGTATGAAGAACACTGTAAAACTCAGTTTAGCTGAAAATAGGAGATACAAAAAAAAAATTCTGGCAGTCTCTACTCTTTCCTCCGCTCCATAAATATACTTGATGCCCTGTGGAGTTCTCCCAACCCAGGCCTGGCCCCACCTGCTGAGAGAAGCGAAGATTTCAGACTCTCTTCCCAGGTACTTTGGGAGGCAGGAGAGACTGGCATTGAGCAACCAGAGCAGCTGAGGCTAAGTGCTGTGGGTTTAGATGGTGGGCAACAGGCCTTCTCCAGAAAGTTCCCTCTGTGGGAACCTGCCTGCTTCCCCCCTCTAAGTCCTCCTCGGTGTGTGTGTGTGTGTGTGTGTGTGTGTGTGTGTGTGTGTGTGTGAACGCGCGCCTGTGCGTGCATATCTCAGTCTCAGGGTTCAGGTCCCTGCTCCATGCTAGTTAAATACAGCATAGCTCAGAGTCCGAGTCTTCTGGCCAGTCTCAGGGAGCAAGGAAAGGCCCGTCAACTCTTCAGCCTCTATAGGACAGTCACCAGCTCTATGGTCTTGAAAACATTACTGGGTCTCCCTCAGTCTTGGTTTCTACATCTTTAAATTGGGGGTTGGCAACACTTACCTCATATAATTGTTTTGAAAACTGAATATATACATATCTATAAAGCCTGGGACATTTAAAAAACAATTAACGATGTGTTCTGTTTCACTTGTTATTGTTAGGCAGGTCTAAGTAGGACTCTCAGGCCAATTAAGAACCGGATGACCCTGCCAGGTACACTTTCTGCAGACACTGGGTGGTGGTGAGGATAAGGTGAGCTCAACCATCTGGCAGGTTCGCAAGCGGTGTGCACAGGATGGAAACCATTGACTGAACTCTTTCCGCTCACCAGTTCATTTATTTGTACAATTGCAGTATGAGAGAGGTCTTACTAACATTCTATTTCACTAGGGGACATGGAGGCACGGAGAGGTTAAGTGACTTGTGTAAGGGCATGTTGCTAAGAAGGATGATATCCTGCTGCCCACAGGCTATGAGGCGCTGAATAAGGAGATGGGGTTGCAGCCAGTAGAGGCACAATTTGGAGTTACCTCCTCAACAAACACAGGGACTTCTTATCCAGGTTTCAGAGAGTCTTATACTGTAACACGATCAACATAAGGCACTTTGCACACAGTAGGTACTCAAGGATGCTAGTCTCTCTGCCTTTATGTTTTGCTTACTTGGAGAATGGCGATGTCTCTGGATGGTGTGCTTGGTCTAGTGGGGTTGCCCAAACCAAGCCTCGGCTCTTTCCTGCTCTGTACCTAGCGAACTCCTAAGAAATAGGCTGAACTGGCTCATGTTCAGGCCTTTCATACTAACTGCCTCGAAGACAGTTCTCACTGTGGGTCCCAGAACTAAGGACGATTCACTGTATTTACCTCTCAATTATTTCCCAAACAGCCTATGTTGACATCAGAGGGCCAGAGTTCTCTCTTTCCTTTCCTCCCTTTTGGAGGGAGTCCTGTTCTAATTCTTGTGGCCAGAGCTAGGAAGCGTAGGCTGTAGGTTCAGAAGGGATATCAATCTTGGCCAAGCTTTCTCAGTCTCCTGATAACCCGAGCTGCCCTAGATAAACACCTCACAGCCACTTTTAATGAGTTTCAAATTCCACATAATTATTGTCTTTCCAGCGAGTTGAAGCAAAGACGCAACAGTGTTT
Organism: Microtus ochrogaster; assembly: GCF_000317375.1. Lineage (NCBI taxonomy): Eukaryota > Metazoa > Chordata > Mammalia > Rodentia > Cricetidae > Microtus > Microtus ochrogaster. The sequence continues at coordinate 31,709,174 of NC_022016.1, forward strand.
TCTCTTTAAGCACAGCCCCTCAGAGCCTGTAGGCGCTGTCCTCCATCCTTGCTGAGAGCGCTCCAAGGGAGAGTGTACTTCTTTCCACATTCCTCCCAGCCTCTTGCTCCTTACGGGGTGAAGCCAGAGAGGACGGGATTGGTGACACAGTCAGTTTTTGAACTTGGGTTTGTCCCACACCACCTGGGGTAGCCTTTACCACAACATCTGTTTATCTGGCACCTGGTCACTGTTATGTTCTACTAGTATAGGAACCACACCTGAATCTGACTCTGTCACGTCTCCGTCCCAGAGAGTTTGTCATCATTCCATGACTTTGCCCAGGTTGCTCCCCGGCTTGGGGCGCCTTCTCTTCCTCCTCCACAGGTTTCTTGGTCAGCTGGACTCATCAGAAAACTCTGAGTCTGTATCCAAATGAAGAAGATGGATTCTCTTGCTGTGTAAGGCCATTTCTCAAGCTTGCTAACACTTTAAAGGTTGCTTACAAATCTCTCGTTGTTGCCGGTGACAGCCGTAGGTATCTCTACACACATACATATTATTCCCCTTCAGCTACCCCCACTCCACGTTCCCTCCCACTTCCCCCACTCCACACACTCCACACACTCCATACCCTTCACACCCCACACCCCGCCCGCAGCACACATTCACACATCCCTACACACCACATGCCACACACATCGCATCTCGTATGTCACGCACTCCCACAAACCCCACACCGTTATCTGACACACGCCGCCATGCCCTGCCACACACTGACCGTGGCGTATTATTTGATTTTACTTTTCCATGTTTTGTCGTGGTGATCGGGGTCTTACCATGTAGCTCTGGTTAGCCTTGAACTTGCTATGTAACTCATGGTGCCCTCAAAACGTCATACCCTCTGTCTTTGACCTCCAGACTTTTGGCCACTGTACATAGCCAGATTGTTTTAATGGCTTGAGCCTTCACCCAGGCTCTATGTTCTTAAGGGTAGCTGTCCTTTGTTGAAGCCCTAGAGAATTATTGCTGGCTTCTGAGATCCTCAGTAACTACAGGTCTCCCCAGCTCCAAGCATTTTTTCTTGTAAACCCCTTCTCCAGAAAGCTTTGATCTTGTAAATGCAAGGCAGAAGAAGACACGTTTTTCATTCTTTGTTTCTTAGCAGAAACAGACAGAGTCCCTGCAAACATTCATACCATGGATTTAGCAGGGAAGCAGACAGGCCAAGGACCTTCTTCTGTGGACTTCACTTTCTTCGGGGGGAGAAACACAGTAGATGATGAAGAACTGGATATAGCAACTCACATGGCAATAACACATCAGCAGAAAGACCGTGAGGAGATGGGGGTAGCGTTGAGGAGCCATTTGGACGATGACCTCGGGATAGGCTCTTTGAGGAAGTGGCCTGTGCAGTTGAGTGCAGTTGTGAAGATGGGCTGAAGATTGGGAGGAAGAACATTAGAAGTAGATGGGGACAGCAAGCGTAAAGACTGTGACATGGGGACACACTAGACATGTGGCAGCAACAACAGCAAGATGGCAGAGGTGGCTGCATAGGCAGGGGCAGGAACAGCCACAAACACCATTCCCACCCTAATCTGAAAAGTGTAACACAGAGCTCGGCTGCGGTCACCTGAGTGTGGCACCACTTCGAAGTAAGTCCCCCACTGTAGGCTCAGGGAGCCAAGACAATTGCTTGTCTTCCAGAACAACAGCTGGCTCAGGCCAGTGAAGATACCCACCAAGTACCCTCTACTCCTAACAACAAAACAAACCCCAGGTCAGGGAGAGGGATCAGCAGGTAAATGCTTGACACCAAGCCTGTTGACCTGAGTTCAAGTCCCAGGTCCCACGTGGAGCAAAGAGAGAGCCAGCTCCTAAATGCTGTCTTCTGAACTCCACACATGTGCTGTGACACATACGTTCTCCCCATCCCCATAAAACAACTGCAATTTTAGAAAGAAATGCAAATTTTTAAAGAAGAATCCCATGAAAACCTGGGTGAGGCATGACATCTGAAAGGCTCAGCCTAGTCAAGGGGCCAGGCTGGAAGTCCGTGTGTCTCTGACTGCAGTGTTCAGCAGCTACTCTTATCCTATAACAAGCATGGGGTTCCAGGCAGGAAGAAGATAGTGCCTTTAGAGGTTTGCCACCTCTTGCCTTTGAGGGAGGATAGCTATGTCCCCAGAGGGCAGGCTAGCAGCCTGAAGCCTGAGGGGCCTGGGTTCTCGCTCTCTGCACACCTCAGCAAAGCTGGATGGGCTTCCGTAAGCTCTTTCTCTGCTCTCCGCCTCACTTCCCTCCTAGAACACGGAAGAAGTTCCACAAGCAGGTTCTCCCCACTTTACTGGTCTCTCTGGGACTCTGGCTCTTTCTCCACCCCTTTCCCGGTCTCTCTGGGACTCTGGCTCTTTCCCCACCCCTGAAGCAATGAACATGAGAACTCCTGCTTTTCAGGATCCACACCGATCATGACCAGATAATGCACATGTTATTCCTGGCTTATACGTCATCCAGTGTTGTCTGCTTAATCCTTGTGCATACAGGGTCCCGTGTGGAACTCTCCAGATCTATCTGCAGCAACTTTACACCTTCCTTTAGAATTGGTGGGGGACTTTAAGCTGGAGGATGGATGGGAGGAGGAGAACATATAATCTGAGGTTTCGTAAGATGTGATAAGCCGGGTGTTTACCCCTAGAACCTGAGCTGAGGAAAGGGGAAGGGAGTTCAAGGTCAGACTGGGCTACATCATGAGACCCTGTCTCAAACAATAATCACAAGAATCTATGATAGAGGTAGAGCTGATTATCTACTTTTTATTGGCAAAGAGTCTGAGATCGTTGTGCAGTCTCCCCCATTTCTTCCTCCTTTCCTCTGTCCTTCTCTTTTTTCCTTGGTTTTGAAACAGCATCTCAATCTGTAGTCTAGACCAGCACCCACGAACTGTGTGTTTTTGTCTGGCAGAGACTCTCTTTAATAGCCAATATGACCTTGAACTCTTGAACTCCTTCCTGCCTCTGTCTTCCACAGCCACCTCAACTGGTCATCACTTCCACTGGTCAATACATCGTTGGTCCTGTGTTCCCTCCCCATTTTGCTTGCTTCTTCTCCTTTTTTCTTTTCCCTCTCCCATCCCTTCCTTCCTTCTTCCTGTGTGTATCTCATTATGTAGCCCAGGCTGGCCTCAAGCTTGAGCTGTTCCAGCCGCTATCTCTGAAGTGCTGGGATTCCACCGTGTAGCACCACAGCAAGTGAGAACTGCGTTTTAATATGAAGATTTGGTGGTGGCGTTAACGGGGCATCAGAGCTGCTGGAGGGGGTTGGCTTTCATTGGCAGACCACATCTAGGTGTTTGGCAGCCCTGCTTAAATCTGATGCTGAAAGAATAAGGGAATGATTACCCATCCCCCTTTATCAGAGAGGCTGTTGAATGCTCCTTCTGAGGCCTGTGTTCTGTCCCTCTTTCTTGTGTCCTCTCTGAATTCCAATTCTTTATCTGTGAGTCAGAGGTCCCACACGTGCCCCGCCTCCTTCCTTGGGTTGTGCTCCAGCCACTAGGACACTGGGCACTCACACCTGTTTGTGAAGTGAGCCACATGAGTGCAGGTGATAAGGCCACAGCAGACCACAGCTAACTGGCGTGACTTCAGGAAATGGTATCACTTCATTAAAGCTTCTACTTTTCTTCTGGAAGAGGAGATAATCCTGCCCCCTCCCAACAAGCAGACATTCGGGAGCGGGAATGAGAACCATCTTAGAAAGTAATACTGTTTTCTTCTTCTTTGTCTCCTGGCCTTCAGTCAAACTCTTCTCCCCCTAGAAGACCACTGGGGTTCCTCTGGGTACCTACCAGGGAGCTGGGTGCCACACATGTTTTCTCATGAACACCCCTGCCCTTCCCAGTTTACACGTCTGCATCGTCGCTGGAAATGCCTAGCACGGAGAAACGTGTGTGAGCAACCTCACATCCCCTGTCAGCCTTAGCAGGGTTCCCGGAACAGCGTGTCCACTCAGAACCTGGGGCTGGCACAGCCACACATCCTTTTCTGGAGAGCATAGCCTCGAGGCAGGAGGAACTCAGGGTGACTCAGCTTCACGGGTGACCAAGAGCCTGTGAAGTAAAACAGACCAGCGCTCCAGCAGGGCTGCCTTCGGATCCCAGGGAGGAAGGGGCGGCTGGAGAACTCACTCCTCAGGCTGGTAATGCCTACCGAATGTTTGCCCTCCTGCTGAGACCTTAGCACAGTGGGCAGGGAGGTTAGACATTTCAGCCTGGGGAGTAGGGATTTGAGCAGAGGCCTCTGACTTAGATGCCCTTGTTCTTCCCACACATCAGGAAAGAAATATCCTTTCCCCAACCCCCACTTCCCGTGACACTGCAGATTAAACTGTGTGATTAAAACAAAACAAAACCTGACCCATTGAAATTTTTCTTTTCACTTTTGAGAGTTTAGATAATACCCCCAGGTCCTTTTACCAGCTGCACTCAGGTGGAATGTTCCTCTCCTCCCACCCATTGTTTGGGACTGGCTCATAGATAGGAAATGCACAGGGGTGGGCAGGGGGTACCAGGGGTCCAGGGATGTGCGGAGGTGTGCATGGGTGACAAGAGTAAACAGACAACACTTGTCTACTGGCAGGGCAACAGATTGGCTGCTAGCAGACTCGCTTCAGTGGATCTGTCCAGCACCCGAGTCAGAGCCACCATCTACCCTGCTTTGGGGGTCAAGGGTTGGGAACGCCACTGTTAGGGAACACTCAGAGGAGATGTGGCCCAGCAGGAATCACAGGGCCATGCCAAACAGGAAAGAGGAGGGCGAGCCTGTTAGGCACCGAAACGTCACCAGGATGCATGCCAAAGCTGGGCGGGCTGAAATACTGGGGCAGAGCCGCTGGGCACATGACTCTGTTGAAAGCCTCCCAGGGAATGACTTCTAATCCCTGCCTTAGTGAAGGATTTGAGGAAGGCTCCAGCCTGCCGACTGCTGGGCTGGGCCATGGGGGGAATCCTGTGCTGGCCCTGTGCTGGCACACAGCCACAAGGACACTTCTCAGGGAAAGCCTTTGGCCCAATAAGTCTGTTTTCTCTTTTCTTTGGAAACTGGGATTTGGAATCTGCTCAGGGGGAAAAAAAAAATGTAACCTACAAACAAATAGCCCTGGCCATCTGTGCCTCCCTTGGAGCCAGGTCAGGGCCAGGGAGAGCTCAGCGGCTCCGGACTCTCTAGGTGCAGGCCAACCCCTGTGGTCAGTCTCTGGCTGCCCTAAAATGATGTCTCCTCTCCATACCCCTCCCCCAGTGATGCTCTTGCCCCAAGTCTTTGCATAGTAAATGCTCAACAAATGTTGCTTAATATCTTTATTAATTTCCTCAGTTCTGTCATAGCCTTCACAGCAGCTATGATTTGTCTCATGCAGTTATCGCGTGACAAGTCTGCGGGCTTCTTGAGGGCAGGGATTGTGTGTTCATTCTCCAGTGTCTTCAGGCACATGTTTATCCCGAGGAAATTCCATGGGTGGCAATCTGATCATTCAAGTTGGTGATGAAATGCACAGACTTCCGTCTAGAGTTCCTAAAGCAGTTTGGAGTCACTGTAGCCTGAAGAATAGAGACGAGGGCAGGACACAGAAGATCTTAGCTTACTTCTGTTTCAACCCTCTGCTAGTTTCCTTAGAAAGATTAATCTTTTTTGAAGCCTGACTACCTACTTTCCAAAATGCAGATAATGGTTTTGTTTGTCTTCTTCACAGGTCTGCTGTGGGCATCAGTGAGCGGGCACAGAGGGGATGCCGAGTTGGCATCTGTCTTACCTGTGTGCTGATTATTCTATGAGTCCCCTTGGAGGCCACTGCCATCACCCCCACTGTGATTTAAACAGGAATGTCCCTCATTGGCTGCCACATTGGAGCGCTTGGTTTCCAGCTGGTGGTGCTGTTTGGAAAGGTCACGGAGCCTTGAGGAGGTGGAGTCTTGTTGGAGTCACAAGGGTGAGCCTGGAGGTGGAGTCCTGTCTGTGCTCTGGATTCTGACTATAGATCAGTGTGACTATCTGCCCTGAGTTCCCGCCGCCATGCCTTCCCTGCTGTGATGGACTGAATCCCTTTTCTACTGTGAGCCAGAAGACACTCTTCATCCTTAAGTAGCTGCTGCCACAGCAATGCGAAAAATAAATCTACAACTGTTAAACTTGTCAGAACAGGAGCTGTGGATGCCGTAGTGGGTAGACAGGTCAGCCTGACTTTTTTTTTTTTTTCTGTTTCCTGTGATCCAAATGTGGTATAGGACAATTCTGTATTCTGTTAATTATGTTTTAAATAAATACTGATTGGCCAGTAGCCAGGCAGGAAGTATAGGCGGGACAACCAGACAGGAAGTAGAGGTGGGGCAATGAAAACAGGAGTATTCAGGGAAGAAAGAAGTTCTTCCCACAGTCCTGTCCAGACACCTAAGAAAAAAGATGTAACCTACCCAGCTGAAAAAAGGTACTAAGCCATGTGACTAATATAGATAAAAATAATGGGTTAATATAAGTTACAAGAGGACTGCTGAGAACTCAAGAACAACGGCAATGGGTTTTGATCCTACTGCATGTACTGGCTTTGTGGGAGCCTAGGCAGTTTGGATGCTCACCTTACTAGACCTGGATGGAGATGGGCGGTCCTTGGACTTCCCACAGGTCAGGGAACCCTGATTGCTCTTCGGGCTGACGAGGGAGGGGGACTTGATTGGGGGAGGGGGAGGGAAATGGGAGGCGGTGGCGGGAAGAGGCAGAAATCTTAAATAAATAAATAAATAAATAGAGTTAATAAGAAGCTTGAGCTAATGGGCCAATCAGTTTATAACTTATGTAGACCTCTGTATTATTTCTTTGGGATTTACCAGCTGGGCAGGACAAAAATCCCAACAAGCAGGCCCTTATGTTACACAAATGTGTATTTCTTAAATTTGGGGATAGTCACATCATGCTTCTCAGGGGTCAGGGGTTGACTTTAGCCTTTGAGAGTTTATTTTGACTGTGCCACTTTCCAGCTTTACTCCTGACCTAATATTTCGGAGTCCATTTTCATAGGTGTCCCATAAAATGTGACCTCAAACACTTGCAGTTTGCTATTGCACGATTAAAGAAGGGAGAAGCCAGGGGTTATCTGAAGGTGTCGAAAGAAGTATGAGACACAGTCCTAACTCTGAAGGAGTTTACACTATGGCTTATTAGCCACAGCAGAATTCTAGACTGGTAGGCAAAGCACATGATATAATAAGGATGGTCTGTGAAGACTCTACAGGGAAATGGGCTTTGTATTCAGCCATACAAAACACTGATGCTTGCACTGGAGTCCTGGGAGGTTGGTGCCACTGGGCCCTGCTGATAATAAAGGTATGGGTGGAACTGCAGTATTTTTTTTAATTTCTGAGCATAATACATTTATGTATTCATTATATCTGAGCATTCAGATATTTTAGCAATGTAACCATTTAAAAAAAAATCTGAATCCCCCAAACTGTTGACATTCTGGGATTGCTGACTTCATGATAAGAATGTGTGTGTGCATGCGTGTATGTGTGTGTGCATGTGTTTCATCAGCCATGATATATTTTACCTAAAAGATGCCATCGAGAAAGCTATTTGCCAAAAATTTTTTAATTTTATAGCTTCTGCATAATGATAACAAGTTCTTAGATCAGTTAGGTCAAGGTACAATGTGAGCTAATACGTTAATAGTAACTCAGAAAATAGTGATACAAAAACATGCAATTATAAACCATTTAATAAACTGAAAATAAAGGTACTTGATACGAAGGCAGAACACAGGCATAGTCGTAGTCAAAAGTTAAAAGTCAATTCCTAGTGTTTGTGTTCACACCTAAATATCAGAATGAATGAGATGTAAGCAACTAAGTATCTAACCAACGAATCTGGAAAACAAGGTGCAAAGTAACATCAAGACAAGCTAAAAAACAAAACAAAAAATGTACAAGGTTGAAAGGCTAACTTAAAAAGGACTAAAATCACAGAATTCAGAGAGAATGTACAGGAATAGAATCCTCTAGAAAACTCGTTCAACAACAAGGGGGCAGGAGGAGGGAGCAAGCAAGCATCAAATAGCTGGTGTCTGAAAAGGCTGTCAAATCCCAGCTCCTTACCACTCTCGGTCACTGAACTGATGCTGTGTATCACACATTAGTGTTTCTATTTCCTCTAACGATCAAACTGAGGATCCGAGAACCTAGGTTACTTTTGATGCCATTCAGCCGGTGAGCAGTAAAATCAGTTTTTGAAGCCATGTCTCCTAATTTAGTTGTATATTTCCTCAATAATCACACAGCATTCTTTAGGGATGAGTGTAAAAGAGGAAGAATAGAGAAGCAGCATTCCCGAGCCCACCTACGAGAGGTTGTAACAAGTCGCCACAAGCAAGAAGACTTAACAACCACGAACTCCATTCCCACAGTTCTGGGGATTAAAAGTCTGAAATCAAGGAATCAGCAGCCACGCTGTCTGTGAAGGCCACAAGGGGGAAGCTGTCCTCGTTCCCAACAAGGTTGTAGCGGTGGCTGGGATTCCTCGCCAGTTCTCAGAGTTCTGTGCTTTCTCACCTCTGCCTCCATCATTACATCGTCTCTTCCTACAATAGTTCATCTTCACTTTCAGCCTGACGGGATTTAGAATCACCTATGTGTCTCTCTGAGAGTGTCCCCAGGGAAGTGTGACTGAGGAAGGAAGATTCGCCCACCCGAGGTACCTCCTATGGGCTGGGATCCTGGGACTAACTGCAGGTATTTCTTTTTTCTTTTCTTTTTTTTTTTTTTTTTTTTTTTCGAGACAGGGTTTCTCTGTGGTTTTGGAGCCTGTCCTGGAACTAGCTCTTGTAGACCAGGCTGGTCTCAAACTCACAGAGATCCACCTGCCTCTGCCTCTCGAGTGCTGGGATTAAAGGCCTGCCCCACCACCGCCCGGCTAGGTATTTCTTACTCTGTGTCCTTGGGCAGATGTCCTGACTAGACACCTCACAGTCCAGCTGCCATGCCTTCCCCTCCCTGATGGACTGTGTGTTTTCTTAAACTGACCAAAAGAAATGCTTTCTTCAAGCTGTTAATGTCAGGCATTTGTCAGAGCAGCGCGAAAGGTCACTTAAGCTACTCCCCGCGTCTTCATATTGTCTCTCCTCTGCCTTAGCCTCCACGGTTTTCTCCACTCGCAAGATGGATTGGTGCTCTCATACTAGAGAGCCTTCGCTCACATCTGGAATAGCTATTTCTGTAATATTATATTCTGACTTTCCAGGTGGCTATATATTTTAGAGAGATACTATTTAACCCCAAGTTAACTAAAAATAAATGTCTTTACTTCTTGTGTTTTCAACAATCTTCATTCTGCATCCACCTAGGGAATCTGTGTACTGTGCTTAAAGTGGCAACACATCCATATGTCTGCACACGCGTGCGCGCGCGCGCGTGCGCACACACACACACACACACACACACACACACACACACACACACACACGATCACTGATCATATAGTTAGGTGTTTACTCAGGAAGCAAGAGGGTGGAGGGCTAGTTCTACACTACCATTCAGATCAGGCAATTTTCAAGGGAAGGGAAGTAGAACAAACTTAGAGGGCAGTGAGCAAGATCTCAAAATCTTAATACCCTGGCCACCATTGAAGGGACTGGTAGAAGAGGCAGGCAAGAAGAAAGTTATGTACACATTTTTTCAATACTTGAAGTACCGCTAGCTGTCTGAGTCTGGGTTTGGCTTTCTGTGTCCCTAGTTAGAAAGAACACAATAGATTAGTAGAAACTACAACTACTTTTTATTTATTTATAATTAATTAATTATTAATTTATGTTTTGGGGACTGCTGTTCATTTAACCCAGAACCTTGCTCACAGAGGCAAGCACTGTACCACTGCTCCACTTGCGGCCCAGAGGTTTCCATTTCAACTATGTTAATGGAAGGTCCTTACTAACTAGGAATGCCTAAGGTGTTAATAGAATTGGATTAGGCGGCCCTGATTCCCGCAAGTGCGCAGTTGTTTCAAATGCCACAGTTGCTAGAACATAGCAGGAGCTGGAAAGAGCAGGGCAGGGAGGGCTGCTGACGGATTTTATTACTTGCTGACCACACCAAGCCAGTCTCTAGATAGAAATCTCTCCCTCAAAGTGGGAAAAACACATACTTTTAAGGCCTTTTGCCCAGACATAATGCTTCTCAATAGAATACAGCAGTTTTCATAAAATCAAGTTAATTTCACAGGAAGCTATTATTCTAGGGTGTAGCAAGCTGAAAAAGTCTTGGGTCTGCAGGATAGTGAAGTAACATTGCATAGATCCCATTAGTCAAAGCCGTTGAGGAACTGCATATGTAGTGGATATCTGAAGAACAGCAGTTGAGGGAGTTGCTTGTAAAACTCTTTGGTTTTTTTGGACTGGTATTGATACTGTTACTGCCCAGTGTGCTGAAGACTGAACCGGTTCTCATGAAGCAGTAGCTCTGTGCTAAGACCAGGCAAGCGGATAACTTGGCCACATTGATTTTAGAGTTTTACGTTAAATTCTTTAAATTTTACTTTTATTTCTGCGTGTGTATGTATATGCTTGATTTGTCTGCATGTATGTGCACCACATATGTGTCTGCTGCCTGCAAAGTCAGAAGATGGTATCAGATTTCCTGGAACTGGAATTAAGGATGGTTGTGAGCCTCCATGTGGGTACTGGGGCTCAAACCCAGGTCTTCTGCAAGAGTAGCCAGTGGACTTAACTACTTAGCCTTAGCTGTATCTCCAGTCCCTGGCTTACAGGTGTTTAGAAAGGAAGAAAGGCATAAAAGTAGGGATGTATTCAGTGCTAGAGCGCTTGCCTAGCTTGTGCAAGGTCTGAGATTCAGTTGCCAATATGAACAAACAAACAAACATGGGTCTGATGGCACACACGAGTATCTTGGTGCTTGGGAAGCTGAGGCAGGAGGACTGTCATAGGTTAAAGTCCAGCCGGGCTACATAATGAGTTCAAATTCAGCCTTGGTATGTGGCAAGATCTTAAAAAAAAAACAAAAATAAATACATAAATAATTTAAAAGGGAGTATGGGATCCCTGATCCAAAAATAAATACATAAATAATTTAAAAGGGAGTATGGGATCCCTAAACTTCTTAGGCGTCTGTCCTGCTTAGATTCACGACACCTATTGTTGGCGTCGGTCAGACACATGAGCTGATTCATGTTACATCAAAAGGCTCTTGTGCTGAGCCCTGAAGGCTGTGAAACATTTGACCGTAAGAGAAAGAAGTGTTTGAGGGCAAGATGGAAAACATAGAGAACCTGGTGCAGTGACTGAAAATATGTCTGTGTGCTCTGATCTTTCCTGTGGCTATTAATATATTCCTTGGGGAAAGCCCTTGAAACAATAGGTCTCTTATATCTGCTGTACCCTTTTTTTTTTTTTATCCTCAAGACCCTAACCTCCCTTTTTTGGCTTCCTTCCATTTTCTGTGTTGGAAAAGACAATACTCTCTGTAGAAAGATGTCGTTAGACATTCTTTCAGGTCAAACCTAGGTGCAAATTAATCATCCAAGAAAATATTCTGCAGACAGAGTTGGGAGGGTGAGATTTGGATGAAGGATGAGAGGTAATTGAACAGAAGAAGCAGGAAGGAGCTTCAGGGCTGAGAAGGAAATGGGTACTGCTGGGAAGTATAGTGGGCATTTCTTTCCTTCTGGATTTCCGATGGGAGAACAAAACATGATTTTTTTTTTTTTGAGGCAAAAAGAAGAAAAGGGGAAGAAAATTTTACTGGGCAGCTACCATATACTAGGCACCCTTGGGAGATTACATGCACACATGCACACATACAACACATATACACATTCATATACACATACCATATACACATACACAGAACACATAACACTCCATATACATATACACATATACCACAAACACACACACATACATACACATATACATACTACAAACACATACACACATATGCCACAAACACACACATACACTGAAAATAAACACAAATTCACACATATACAAACACACACATATGTACACATATACATACATATCATACACTTATATGCACACACATACAGATACAGACACACACACATAGACATATACAACACAAACTCATAAATTTTCAAAGATGGCATTAATTTTACTTCACGGATGATTACATAGAGAAATAAGATATGTGGTGGCTTGACCAAAATGTCAAAATGTCCAGATTTAAGACTGATTCTGTAGGACTTTACAAAAATCATTTCCAATTTCCCATCATTTATCTACATCTCTGTCAATGAAAGTGGAAACTTTTTGCAACATCCTGTCGTTGCTTCTGCCTCTCCTGGGAACCTTCTTTCTCAAGTGTCTTAGTTTGATGTGGGAGTGTCATATATCAATCTGTTGATTTCATTGGTTAAGCAATAAAGAAACTGCTTGGCCCTGATAGGTTAAAACATAGGTGGAGTAAACAGAACAGAATGCTGGGAGGAAGAGGAAGTGAGCTCAGAGAGAGGCCATGCTCCGCTCTCCCGGGCAGACGCGCACGATGAAGCAAGCCGCCAGGTCAGACATGCTGAATCTTTCCCGGTAAGACTGGAGCTACACAGTTTATTAGAGATGGGTTGATCGGGATATCAGAATTAGCCAGTAAGGGCTAGAGCTAATGGGCCAAGCAGAATGGGCCAAGCAGTGTTTAAAAGAATACAGTGTCCGTGTAATTATTTCGGGCACAAGCTAGCAGGCGGCTGGGGTGCCGGGGACGCAGCCCCGCCGCTCATATTACTACATTAGTTAGTTTTCTATTGCTGAGAAGAGACACGATGAACATGCCAACTCATAAAATAAAGCATTTAACTGGGGCTCGCTTGTAGTTTCAGGGGTTTAGTCCTTTATCATTACAGTGGTGAACATGGTGGTGTGCAGGTAGATACAGTGCTGGACAGTAGCTGAAAGTTCTACATCAGGATCCGTAGGCAGCAGGAAGACACACAGAGAGAAATACTGGGCCTGGCTTGAGCTTTTGTAACCTCAAAGCCCACCCCTAGTGACACAGGTCTTCCAACAAGGCCACACCTCCTAATCCTTCTCAAGTATTGCCACTTCACTCCCTGATGAATAAGCATTCAAATACATGAGCCTCTAGGAGCTGTTCTTATTCAAACCACTACACCAAATATCTCAATACAATAGACTCTTTTACCAAGGTTCCCAGAGGCTGCTGAGACCAAACAATGTGTGGTAGGATTAGATGCTCTGTAGGGAAGTCCAGAGAGGTCTCAGTGTGGAAACGTAAGGGAGATACATACTACCCTCCTTAGAGTTGGGTGTGAGTTGATACTCTAATCATGACAGGATTAACTCAGAGAAAAGCCTGTGGCTGTATTTGTGGTGGAGTTTCTAGGCTGGGTTAACTAAGGTGACAGCACCTGGACTAGAGTCCCGGGCAAAATACAAAGGAGGAAGCAAGCTGAACACAAGCATCTCTCTCCATCCTTCTTCAAGATACAGCACTATCAGCTGCCTCAAGGCCCTGACACCATACTTTCTCACCAGGATGGAGTGTGCCCTCCAACTGTGAGCCAAAGTGAACCCTTCCTTCTTTAAGTTTGCTCTTGTCTGGCATTTTGTCATAGCAGTGGAAAAATACCCACAGCAGGAAGTGGGGAGACTCTCAGGAGGCCTTGTTTTCAGCACATAGAGCCATGAGATTTTAGCATGAAGACATACAATGCCATGGAGACTCTAGCATAGGATCTGGCATTCTGTAATAGCTGTGGGACCCAGGTCCCTGTGCTTCTCAGAGCCTCAGTTAGACAACCTCTAAAATGGGTGGATTTTACTTGCTTCACTGAGGAAACAATATTGGAAGTTTAGCTTGCTTGCAGTAATAAGTAATATATCAGAGAGTAAGACTATTGAAAAGTGTTTGCATTCATTCTTTGTGGGACCCAGTGGACATGAATGAAATAAGAAGAGGTATTTATTAGTATGTTATTTCCTGATGGCCAATAAGCCCAAGTTAAAGAAACCCAAACACGATCTAGCTAAGCTCAGATAAATGGTGATAAGGGCACGGATGGATCCAGCCTCCCGGGGCTAGCTCCACGTGTCCCACACTGGGGCCACTGTGCCTCTAGCAAACTCTACTTATTGTCTACTCAGATTTTTCTCTGACATTCTTTGACTTAGTCACCATTCTATTGCTGTGAAGAGGTACCACGATGAAGGAGATTTACAAAAGAAAGCATTTTAATTAGGTGATGTGGAATTCCCCTCTGTATGTTGTGAATACCATTGGTTAATAAAGAAACTGTCTTAGGCCTGTGATAGGGTAGAGTAGAGCTAGGTGGCAGGGGAACTAAACTGAATGCTGGGAGAAAGGAGGCGGAGTCAGAGAGAAGCCATGGAGCCACCATCAGAGACAGACACACCAGAAACTTGCAGGTAGGCCATGAGCCTTATGGTAAAATATAAAACAATGGAAATGGGTTAAATTAAGATGTAAATAAGAATCTAGAGCTAATGGGCCAAGCAGTGATTTAAATACAGTTTCTGTGTGGTTATCTCAGGAGTCTGGGCAGCCGGGAAATGAACAAGTGGCCTCCTTACTACAACTAGGGGCTTCTTGCAGTTTTGGAGGGTTTATCCATGACTATCATGGTGGGGATCTTGGCAGCCGCAGGCTGAGCTGGTTCTGGAGCAGTGAATGAGAGCTTAGTCTTGATAGTCAGGCAATAGGCAAAGAGAGCAAGACTGGCCTGAAACATCAAAGCCCACCATAGTGAAGCACTTTCTTTAACAAGGTCATACTTCCCAATCTTTCTTACTCAGTTCCACTAACTATGAAATCAAATATTCAAATATCTGAGTTTGTGAGGGCCCGTTTCCATTCAAATCACCATAGTACTTGTGAGCTTCTTACCCACGGCAAGCAGGATGATTGGCAGGGCTCCAGGTTTGCCTCCCAATGCTATGTGGCTCTTCTTCAGATTTGTAGGAAGGAATATGTGTAATAGAAGATGGTACCATACATACAGTGAAGCTTTCCATTTTCACTTCGGTGAGTGAAGGGAAGATCCGATAGGAAAGCCCCATAGCTACTCTGCCATTGGGCTGGCTGGGTCACATGCATGCCTTGCGTAAATCACCTTGGCCAAGGGTAGGAATTAAGACGGGCTTGCCTCGGGTCTCAGGCTTTCTCAGTGTGTCTGAGTGGAGGAGAGAACACACAGAGACACAGCCACCCCCATTCGGATGCACGGCAGAATTTAAACAATAAAAGATCCAGAAGAATCTGGCTCTTCAGTCTGTTCTAGTCCTGGAGACACACGTGCAGGTCTCTGAAGGAAGGCTGCGCTGATGAGAAGTTTTGTCAGCTCTCTGTTCAGTTTCAGGTCAGCCAGGGGTAAAGAACGGAATCGGTACTTACATGTTCACTCCGTCAGAGCAAGGTAGGGAATGGAGTGAGTGAACGGACAACTTCCCAGCATCGCAGGGATGGACAGATATCTACACTGCAAATGGAAGGTCTGGAGCACCCAGCGGCATGTGAGAGACCCACGGGGTGCCCAGCAGTAAGTGTCAGAGTGGGAGAAGGCCTTTGGGGTGCATGGACTCGCATACGTAACAGTCCAGGGATAGAAAAGTACCATCAAAGGAGTGCATGAGGCCCGGTGCACCCTGCTGCAGAAGCTTATGGGGAGAAGAGGGGCTCCGGGGAGAGAGGCAGGAGCCTTTTGGGTACCTGGAGAAATTGTCCAATGTCTTGTTCCCAGTGAGTCTTGCCAGTGCCGTCTCTCGTCTCTCTGTCTGTGACCAGAAGTGGCCTATGATCTTTACAGGAGGCCCATGGCTCGGCTCCCGGTTCCCCTGCATTCTGCCATGGGGTTGCCCTTTTGAAGAACAAAACTTAATCCTGGAGGGAAGCTCGGAAGTTGGGAAATCACTGCAGGACTACTTCACCTTTCAAAAGAACTAAGCCCGGCTGCTAATAAGAATGATCATTAATGCTAATCATCACACCTCTGTTGCCACAGAGCAGACCGACCTTCAAAGCTTCAGGAGCGGTAATTATTCCTCCTGTCTCCCCTGTGCAAGACCTAAATTGGGGGTCTGAGCACAGGACATGGAGCCATAAAGTCCAGGAAACCAGACTGCCCCCTCCCCTCTTCTTAGCAGAGAAACCACGTCTTCCACACAGGGCCCATCTAGCTCCCACGGTTGAAGGGAGAGGCAGATCTGGGAGAAGGGGGAGAGGTGGGAAGGGCAGGAAGGTGGCCATGGCCTCTGAGGTCATGGAGACGCTTAGTTAGAAGGCCCAGGGTGCACTTTTCATGAGGAAAAAGTGGCTGAGATCCTCCTTCCCCGTGTCAAGCCCCTCAGGGTGGCATGGCAGTGCAGCAAGCCCTCTGAGACCACCTCTTGTGTCTGCCTCTGGGTGGCTGACTGGTCCGGACTGTTCTCTTCCTCTTGACCCTGAGGAGACAGAGGACCAACCCAGGTCTTCATTTCAGCTTACTTCTTCCTGCTTACATGCTCCCTGGGACTGGGAGCCTCCAAGGACTCAGACTGTTTGCTTAGGGTTTTGCTTGGCTCTGGAAGGAGTTTGAGCTTGGAGCTGTACCATTGCCAGTATCTTTTCTTCAGATACACTCACTCATTCAGCCGTCACTGGGTAGCAAGGCGGTTTTGAGTAAGCAGGAGAGGAACTTGGCTCCCAGATTTTTAGTTTGTGGGTAACAGAAGCTCAAAGGGCAGATACCAGTTAGGGGTGCTATGATTTGAGAGAGGGAAGCTAGGAGTCTGGGGGACCCTGAGAAAAGCGACTCCCTCCCTGACCATCTGCAAGGAGGATTTGAGTAGACCTTTTAGAGGGCTAAGGAAGCCTAGCTGGGCTCTTCCTGGTGGCCAGCTACTCCGGAAAAGAAGCCTTCTGGTACCTGCAGACTCCCAGGTCTCAGCCTCCTCAGTCCTGCGCTCCTGAAAGTCCATCTGGCAGTCACTTCCAGCCAATGCAGGGAACACATCTTTAGGTATAAAGTTTCATGTTCGATGACAGAAATAATAAGAAGCATTGCATTCCTGAGTTTTGCAAAACATTCAACAGTCTGCTGAGCACGTTCACAGTACAGGAAGCTCAGCGTTAAAAGGCTAGTCTGGGTCCAGGTTGCTCCTCCCACCTGTACCTCCTCCTAGAATCCCACTTCAGGTGGGCAGAAGGGCAGGTGGCAAGGGAGTTTCTTGTCATTCTTAACACAAAACCTTTATGTCTAAAGAGGTGTCTTTGAACGCAGGAGTGGTCAGACGTACTATAAGCACGGCACAGACTCTCGGGGTGCAGGAAACTTGGCACAGACTCTCAGAGGTGCAGGAAGCTTGGCACAGACTCTCAGAGGTGCAGGAAAGCTCGGCACAGACTCTCAGAGGTGCAGGACTGATAAGAGGCAGAGACCTCAAATCTGGGGCATCAGAAAAGGCTTATTTTCCAGGGAACTGAACCCTCAGGTAGGCTGCCTTAACCCTTCAGGAGGTGTGTTCAACCCCCCATAACTTTCTGTTCTTGGAGTTACCATGCAAAGAAAAAAAATGTCATTTTGTCCTTGGCATTCTGGCCTGATATACCCGACAAACAAAACAGTGGGTCTTTCCTGGGCACCTGCTCTGTGCCTCCCATCTGAGTGACTCTGGGAAGGACCAACGTGTTAAGATGGCAGCACACACTGACTGCTCGAGGTAAGTGGTTTCTTCCTGTCTCTGGCCCCTCTAGGCCTGTCACTGGAGCAGGTGCCCAAACAATCAGAAGAGCTCTGTGGTCCAGAATGTCACTGTGCTTGGGTCTCTGCTTCCCCAGTTTCCTCACAGATCTCCTCTTATGGGTCCACTGCACGGCCTGTGTCTCTGAGGAGCAGGGCTCGCTTTCTTATTTGCCAGTGGTCTCTCTGGTTATCCTCACTCAATAACCCAGGCATCTACCCATGGGTCTCTGAGGTGTCAGTATGGCCCCATGCCCTTGTGGGTAGAATCAGAGGAGGGATGAGGAGCCCAGGGATTGTAAGTGCACAGAGGAGATCCAACCATAGAGTCAGAGAAGAAGTGTGTGTGTGTGTGTGTGTGTGTGTGCACGCACGCGTGCACATGGGGGTGGGGTGGGGGTATGGGCATGGTCTTAAAGGAAACCTGGGGTCTTCCATGCAAACAGATGGAAGTTACCTTACTGACAGAGAACCGAACTACTCTTCGGTCCCCAAAGAGCCACGCAGGTGTGTATGTGGGTTCTGTGTGGACAGCTTGCACGCTTGGACTCGCAACCCCCATCCCACTAGTGCCTTGGCTCCAGACTACCTTATCTTTGTGTGTTTCTCCGGAACTTGTTTTGTTTCACCAGCATCCTTCAGGACGTAGAAGTCAGAGTATTGCTCAGGTACACGGCCCTCACAATAATGGGAGATCTGGGTTTGAGTCCCAACTTTGCCTAGTAGAGCTTAGCAAATTTCTCTGAGCCTTAGTTTCCTTATCTGAGAAACAAGAGGCCATTCTAGCCCCGCAGGTTTGCTGAGGGGCTCATAGCCAAGCGTGAGATAAAGTAGTGGCATACAAGCTGGCATAAGAGAGATCAACAAGGATTTATGGTTCTATTCAAACTGTGGGGCCTGAAGTGAACAGGGTTGACTCGGAAGGATCTAGCCAGAGCCACACTGTTCCCTCAGTCCCCAACACTGGCGTTCTATGAAGAAGAAGCCAAGGAACAAGGATCCTTTTGGCAGACACACCCTCTGTTGACTCACCCTCCACCCCCACATCCCCACCCCCACATCCACCCTAGCTGCCTCCTCCTTGGAAGCTTTTGGCTTCCTTCTCCAGAGCTGCACTGCTAAGTCACGTCTCACAGCAGTTTCCTGGAGCCGTTGGTGTGGTAGAGTCTTGTCCAGGGCCTGACATTTAGGCTTGTGAAATTCCACTGTGGGTACATTTAGCCCATCTTTCAAAACCACCTTGAATCTTGCTTCTGCCTCCTACTATTTACTAGCCAGTTTCCTAGCAGGATTTCCTCCCAGCCCAATCCATGGAATACTCTAGAGTCAGAGGTGCTTTCTGAAAAGGCTTTTTCCCTTATGTTCTTTTCCTGCTCAAAATGCTCCCCTGGCTGTTGGACATGCGAAGTTCAAGCTCCATAGCCAACACCCACGATGTTTCCAAACCCAACCATGAGCCTTCAGTCTGTTTTATTTTCCATCTTAGGACCAAATGCAGATAGTCAACATGCCCACGATTTCGGAAAGGATCAAATGAGTTCAATCAGAAATGCATTTAGCACATGGCTTTCCAGCCACTTGCTGCTATCTTAGCCCACAACCCTCCTGCCACAGCTGCTAGGTCAGAGACTAAAGGGTCTGTCCGGCACAGCCGCCTCTCTCTGAAGCCAACGTTGAAGATGTATCTATATGAGGGTCATTCAGTACTTGAACCTCAGCAGCATTCCTTAGCCAAGAGATGCTGCCGGCCAGAAGGCAACCATCACCCTCTCAGCCAGTCCTTATCTCGGGAATTAGGGCTCAGGAAATATTCACTAATTAATATTCTGGCCACTGCTGAGGCTGTGAGTCCTAATAGAAGGTCTCTAGGCTGTTGGGACATGTTCTGAAGAGTAACCGTGGAACTCCCCAAGCCTCTCCTTTTGGTTTTGTTTTTCCTAGCTGTGAGGGGAGAGCTTCTGTTTTCCCCATCCATTATTCCCTGCTGCTGCCGTGTGAAAGCCCCGTCAGAGCTCCAAAGACTGGATACACCTAACCTTGGACCAAGAGCCAAAACAAATCTTTTATTTTTTTTTTTTATATTGATTACCTCGAGCAATTTGTTATGATGGCAGAAAACTGACCCACGCAGATACCTGCAAAGTTGGTTGGAGTACATGTCTGGGTGTGTCTTTTAAGGTATTTTCAAGGACTCACTGAGGAAGATGCGCCCTGAATATGACTGGTGCCATCCAACAGGCGGGGAGCTTGGACTGACCGGAAGAGTAGATTTAAGAGAGACTGCCCTTGCCACTTGCCCACCATTCTCGAGTGTGTTCTGTAGCTGCGATCTGTGCACATCAGATTCGGCTTCTGCCGTTTTGGGATGCGGTCCTGCAGCAGAGACTCTCTGGGTTGCATGGGTTCTCTGCTTTGGCCTGGAGCTGCAGAGTTAGCTTCTGTCTCATTCTGAGGCTTCCAGTTTAGGGCTCAGCAGCTACCCGGTTCACTGGCTTTTCAGCCTGCTGCACATTCACTGCGGGCGGGGCTCATTTGCCTCGGGCCCTATGAACCAGCCCAACAGGACACTGCTGAAGGCTCTATAGATCCAGCTGACTTCCGTTTATCTGAAGGATATTGGCAACTACTGAGGGAAGCCCGGAGGTAAGAAACCCGAATTTTGAAACAGGCTGTAAGCAAACGTACCTTCTGCTTCAGACGATGTCTGCCTCTGATCCTTCACAAACCCCTTTGGAAAGACAGACTTGAGTTGATGCTCTGCTCAGAAAACAGGCAGAAATGCAGAGATGTGCTCCCAGCAAGGCCTGAGGCATCACAGGGCTTTCTGCATGTCAGCCATAGTGGGGACTCCCTGGATGTATCACACCCTTTAGTATGGAACCTTCTATCCAGCGTGGCCCTTGAGCCTGACCTCTTCCTTGGCTCCTATGCTTATACAATTCCTCAGCTCTTCATGCCCTCTGCCTCTGTCTGAAACCTGCTGTCCTCCAGCCCCTGTTCACCAGGAGCCCATTCTTGACAACCCTAAGCCCTTTACAAAGCCTGCAGGGGAATGCAGACTCTTCCCAGGACTTCCCAGACACTTCCTCCAGACAGCAGCTAAGACTGCTCCTACTGTGTCAAAGTGATCTCTACACAACCTGCCTTGCCTTGCCTTGCTTCCCTTCAAACTTGGAGGTTCTGGAGAAACCTTGTGTGCTCAGGACTTGGCTATGATCTCCAGCACACAGAGGCATTTAATGAAAGAATACTACACACACACACACACACACACACACACACACACACACACACACACACATAAATCTGACCACGCTGGAAGCTTCTAGAAAGTGCTGGGTAGACAGGCAGCTCCAATGGCGTTCAGTGTCTGGGCTGATTGACAAGCCAAGCCATCAGTCCTTACTCTGCCACCTTTCAGTGTGTCATTTTCACCTGGCTTTAGAGATCCGCAGGGCCTAGTCGACCCCTACTTGAGAATGTTTATCTTGCCAAAGGTGCTATTCATTTCAGCTTATATAAGGGGGAAAATACTACTAACCATTTTTACAGGAATTTAAAAACCACAAGCTTCATGTTCTTTCAAGTTGGTAAATATGAAACTCATTTCGCTCTTAATAGTCTACAAAATCAACACTAATTTAAATTAACCGTATGTTTGTAGCTTACATGGTAAGTTTCAAATCTCAAATGCGTTTTTACAGCGGCTTTTGAAGGCTGATGTTGGAAAGAATGACAGAGTTCCCACTAAGCCCGGAGCCAGGTTTGAGGCTCGCTTCCAATGTTCCCCTAAAATTGATGAAACTCCATCAGACGACAGAAAACAGAATCTCAGCTCAAGGACTGTGAGCCCGCATGAGATCTGGAAAAGCAGGGAGCACACTGGCTTTAGGAGCAGCCCTCCAGGCTCAAATGGACCTGAGTTTGGATTCTACTTCCCCTTCTAACTTGAACTCAGTTTCTTCATCTGTAAAAGTGTGAAAATGTAACATTCAGCATGGGATCGCGGTGAAGACTGGATAGGGTGATGCGTCCTAAAACAAACAAACAAACAAACCAATAAGCAAAATGGGTGGTACCCAGTATGATCAATTATTACCAATTTAATAATCAGGAAGACCTCGACACGTATGGCAGAGAAGGCACTAACAGCTGTATGTTGGGGCTCTCTTGCTGTGGGACACTGAGACGTTTCTTAACGTCTGCAAGCCTCGGTTTTCTTCTCTCTTAAATGGGCCCCAAAGGGATACCAACCAAGCAGGCCTGGAAGACAATCTACTATTTTATAAAAGAATATGCTAAGGAGCGGTGAGGTGGAGATCAGTGGCCCAGTTAATGGTCTGTAGCTCTCATGCCACTTGTCGGACGGGGAAGGCCTGTTTCGCCATGCTAGCTCACAACAAACTGGAAGTCACGTTTGTCACTGACCCCAATGTCAAGTACGTCTGCAGGTCGTAGGAGATGAATGCCGTCGTTTCTAGACCCTCCCAGCTTTGTCTTGAGTTCTAGCTCTAGATGAATGGATGAGGCAATATTGATTTCCCAAGGTTTCTTTGACAGCCCAGAGTGGGACGAGGAACAAGAGGGGCCCCATCCACTGGAAACCACAACCTGGAAATGAACTTCCTTAATCAGTGTGTTGTAGAATTCCTACAGCTGGTTCTCCTTTGGAGTCAATTGGAACCTCCTGGCCCCCCTGCTCTTTTTTTTTTTTTTTTTTTCTGAGTGGAGCAAATGTCACCCCAGAGCCAAGATTTAGAAATTTGCCACACCGGATCAGAAACAGATCCATCTGGGACGAGGTCAAGGTTCTCCGAGGCCTCAGCCCCGGAGTCCCCAAAGCCTGCAGGGTGGCCTCCAGCCTGAGGTCAGCACTGCCTGTGGGGCTACCAACAAGGGCTGTCCTGTCCCTGGCTGGTAACTACCCGGATTTCCATTTGAAAAGGTGAGTCACGTTCGGATGTGGGGAGTACATTAAATAACAATTTTTAGGATGTGAGTGTCAGAGAGAGAGAGCACAGCAAAAATGCGTTTGCTCTGGAATGGGACGGTCTCCTACGTGCCAGTCTCGTAATCTCTTCCATCTGTCCACGTTTCTGGTGACTCCCAACAGGCCCCCAGGGCCTCCGGAGTGGCGAGGCTGCCCTGGGCACTGCCGTTACTAGGAGACGTTCTTGCCAGGGCCCGAGGCTGGAAGAGAAATCAGGTAGTTGAACCAGCAGGCTGCGCGTAGAGGCCTAACTCAGGAGTTTACTTGCTGTGCAGTCTCGGACAGTTCCTTGCGTTCCCTGTTTTATGTTTCACACGGAGAAGGGCTAGCAGGCTGCATGCTCCCCCAGAGCTCTCTGATGCTTGGGTCATAAAAGTGTTCGCAGATGCTCAGTGACAGCAGCCGCTCATGAAGCACTTACCGGCTCAGCTCCGCGGGAGGCACGGTGTTTGCCATCCAATGAGCCGAATGTGTCGACACAAGCAAGTACCTCTGAATGCTTTTGGAAAAGAAGTGGCACGGGAGCATCTCCTGTAGGTGCCATGATGCACATCCTGGGCTTAAAGACGGGAAGTGTGGATCTAAGGCCTACAGCCCAGTTGTGCTGTTGGAAAGGGTCAAAGGTCTGCTCCCCGTGGATGCTGAGAATCCTTAGGTGCGCTCGGCACACGGAAGGCTCGGGCCGGCCGCACTCGTGAGCACAGCCAGGCTAAGCAGACAATAGGGGTGTGGAGGACCAGTGTGAAGTCACAGACTCCTGCCAGGACACAGGTGCAAAGGCAATCTGGGCCCCACGCTTGCCTGTTTCCTACAGTTGTGGCCCTGTTGATTGTTAGGGCTGGTAGCTGCTCCGAGAATTTCCTGGGGAAGAGATTGCCTGCTTATCCCTACAGGAAGAAGAAACAGCGAACTTTATAGAGTGCTGAGACATTAGCCCAAGGACGGTGGGCTGATAAGGGTGGGAGAGCTGAGAGTCCGGGAGTCCTTCCTTCCACTCGGACCCCTCTGGTCCTTGGCCATATGAGATTCGAATAGTGATGTTTTCAAGCTATTCATCAAATGTGTGCCATTTTCTAGATGTCTTTCTGCACTTCTGGGTGGTAGCTGGGAAGCATTTTCTGGAATGCACTTGCCGGTGTGATTTGGAGGTCAGGTTCAGGTGAGAAGCATATTGGTTTTCTGACCGCTATTGTGAATGTTACCTGAGTAGCTTAAATGACACATTTGGACTGTTTCACAGCTCGGGAGATCTGCCTGCAGTGGGGCTCACTTCCTATTGGATGCTCTGAGCGAAGGCCTGCTTCTCGCCTCTCACCATCTTCCATGGCCTTTGGATACTCACAGAGCATCCCTAGGCTGGTTGACTCTGTCTTCCTGTTGCCTTCTCCCCCTCCCACCCTTACAAGGACAGTTGTCATTGGATTTATTTAGGACCCATCAGGATCCAGGACTAAATCATTTTGAGATATTTAACTCTATCTTCATAGAACCCTTTCCAAATACAGTTGCTATCACACATTCCACACCCATAAGCCTTCTTGACCCCATTCAACTTATCCCAAGGGTCAAGAATAACAGAACAAACAAGAAATGACTAATTGCACATTGTAAGGAGTAGGAAAAAGATGTTTATAAAGTTGTAGAGGGGAGATAAAGTACATTTTGAATCCTTGGGGCTTCAAATTCTTTACCTAGAAAACAAGAATAATATCTAACTCAGACAACTGCTTGAGGTTTTAATATGTAATTGTTGATTGAGTAACTAATGAAAGTGTGCCTATCAAATAGTGGTGGATGTTTTCCTTCTCTGGCTTCAAGTTTTTCTCTTCCTTCTCTACCTAATCCATCTTGTTTATTCATTTATTAAGCTTGCTTCGAGACCCTACTGAGTGCCAGGTTTTATTGTAGCCATGGAGTGCTCTGCAGGGAACAGACAAAACTTTGGTTCCTTGATTAGTTTATTTTTTTCATCTTTATAATGGTTACATCTTTGTGTCAACTCGGTGGAACCACAGAGTACAGGGATCTGTCTTCAGACACCTTTTGTTTGTTTGTTTCTGAGATGGTATTTCTAGATGAACCCCACATGTGATTTGGTAGACTGGGTCAGACAGATTGCCTTCCCTAATGTGACTAACATCCCCCAGTCAGTTGAAGAGATGACATGGACAAAAAGGAATTCTAGTTTTGAATGAAAATACCAGCATGGGGGGAGGGGTTTTTTGGTGCTTATCTTCACATTCATAGTTCAGCAACCACCCTTTCTAGGAGTCTTGGGCCAACCAACTTTAGACTGGAACCACAATATCCACTCTTCATATCTTGGACCTTCAGATATGGGGCAGAACTGAACCACAGACTCTCCCAGGTTTTCAACTGCTGACTGACTCATCTTGTAAATCCTGGGACTTTCCTACCTC
>NC_022016.1:31734488-31743642 GCF_000317375.1 Microtus ochrogaster
CTCTCTCTCTCTCTCTCTCTCTCTCTTTCTCATAAGTAAGACATTATGATCATCTTTGTCCTCGTTGAATGTATTATGGCTTCTTCAGCCATAATTTGTTTTTATCTGCAGAACTGTGCGGAGAATCAGGCAGAGTAAGCACTCTGAGAACCCTCCCCTTACAGAGGAGGAAACTGAGATCTAAGATGGATGTCCTTTACTTACGATACGATGGCCAACCCTTTAGAAGCAGAGCAATATTAACTCCAAAGCCCTGCCAGGTGAGAAATCTGGCCTGATCCAGAGCTCTGAGCCTCTCATCAAGGAGGCAGAGCTGTGATTAGATTATTGGGGGGACTGGGGGGAACAGGGTGGAAGAACAGTTACTTGGTTTGGTTTTTCATATAGCATTAGCCATCACTTGGAAACCTCTTGAGATGCCCTTGAGAAGAAATAAGAGACTCGAATTGTGGGTTAGGCAAATCTTGTAAAACAGTGCACAAACAAGGTCAATAGAAAAGCCATGTCTAGATTTAAGGAATAAAAGCACTCACCAGTACTCTGGATGAGTCAAGGCAACTCAGGTTTGAAACGATTTGAGAATTTATCATTTCGTTTTGCATATTTCTTTCTCCAATAAGAACACTAAGGTCCAGAGAGGACCACTGGCTTGTCACTGTATACAGCCGAAGAGGAATCTGCTAACCTTCTGCTCAGACACTTTGTCAACCCAACACACTGCATGCTGATGTCATGCATGTAGACCGTCTCTCAGTCAACCCCATGGAGTTGAAATGGAAGGTGGTTCTGGGGAAAGGAAAGTCCTTTTCCTCTGCATTCTGTGACTGCTCATGTAAAGAAGATGCTTTGGCTTCAGACAGTCTGGGTCTCAGTTCTAGTTCCTTGCTTAGTAGGAGAAACACGGCCACATGTCTTACTCCTTAGGCTCTGTGTTCTCATCATCCTGGAGCCTGGACACAGGATTCCTGACTCACGTTTTCCAGCCAGGATGATTAGATAAAGCTGGCAGCACAGCGTGAATACTGCATGCTCAGTAAATCACCCCCAAATATTGAGGTGCAAGCCCAGTATCAAAAGGGGCGTGTTCAGAGCACATACTGTCTTCAAGGCTAAGTTCATGCTGCTTTTGTTGGCCTATGAAGTTAGCTGTAGCACACCACTGTATTCTGCAGTAGCGAAGTCTTTTTTTTTTTTTTAGCACTGCCAAACTGTCTTTTACTGTCCCCGATGCTGTAGGAAGTTCTCTTCCTCACTCATCCAAGCTTTTTCATCTATTAAATGGACACAGAAATCCTACTGGATGAGCCAATGGCAGTGCTTGGCAAGAAGCAGAGAAAATGAGAGAGGAAATTCGCCTGTTCATTTGCTAAGGAAAAACTAGCATGTGCTTGGTAGTGTTCAGTATTGACTATAGAATAAAATTATCATCTTAATCATCATTGTTGCTAAATTTTCTAGGCTAGGTGAAGCTCTTGGGTGGTGAAACTTTCATAGAAATGACCAATCAAGCTTATCAGAGAAGTCAGGTATGGTGGCACACGCCTGTATTCCTGGAAGAACCTAGAAGGCAGATATAGGAAGACTGTTGTGACTTTAAGCAGCCTGGGCTACAAACTGAGTTCTAGACTAGTCTGTGCTATAAAATAAGACCTTGTTTCAAAAAAGAAAAGAAAACAAGACAAAACCTTGACCATGTTTAGAGTCAAAGTGGGAAGCAGCATAAATAAAATTCTTAGAGCTGATTGTCCTATCCCCCTGGAGAAGCATCTTCAGTGGCTCTAAGAATGAGATTTGCTTCTTATAAGGCAATGTTGGATTCTATGCTTCCTGGACTGACCTAAAATTCCTGACCATCCTGCCTCCCCCTCCTCAGTGCTAGGATTACAGTGTGAGCCGTGTCTGCGTAGTTCTGAGTCCTAAGCAGAGACTCTCAGTGTTCTCCTTACTATGAAGACTCATCACTCCACCCAATCACACGACCCCTTGCCCGTCGCACTGAGTACTCCGGCTATGCAGGATGCTAGTCGGACCATCCATGTCCTGCCAAGCCCTGCAGAGGTGGTGAATGCCCACCTAACTGAGCTGTGTCAACCTAGACTAAGGGTTAAGAGGCCATCTTAATACTTTCTTGATATCCTCATGGTAAGATTTTTTTCTTCTTTTTTGAGACAGGGTTTCTCTGTGGTTTTGGAGCCTGTCCTGGAACTAGCTCTATAGACTAGGTTGGTCTCGAACTCACAGAGATCTGCCTGCCTCTGCCTCCCAAGTGCTGGGATTAAAGGCGTGCGCCACCACCGCCTGGCTCTCATGGTAAGATTTAAAGAGCCCGTCTTAGTGTTGATCTTCTTCCACTGGCTAGTTTTGTACTTTGGAGTCCTCAGGGAGGAGCCTTGGTTCTTCTTCTGTAGGATACTTACCTCATACCATGGTAGATGTGGTGGGTGTTTGGAGACACGTATGTTCTCCATGTTCTCGTCTGTCATGGGAATAAAACTCATTCTGAACATATTTCCAGTTTTTACCATGGACCAACTATGTTCCACCAGGAAAGGTGTTCATTGCAATTGGCAGCAATGTTAGTGACAACTGAGCTTACAATGGAGGGGGTGACTATGGACAGGGGGCTATTTTCAGTATTTTGTGTAGATATTTCTGACTATGTGGGGTTACAATGGAGATGGTAGTTGCAGTTTTCAGATGAGGAGATTGACGTCCTGGGAACTGTATATCTTCAACAAAGCTTGGAGAGTGGGGAGCCCAGGGATTCTTGCTCCATTGTCCCTTGGCACCAGGAAAAGGGACCCACTGTCTACCACTCAGTGAACAGGAGACGCTGGTGAGCAGTAGAGGACCCCTGTGGCCACACCGAGCTACTGCATTCACAGCCTGCAGCATGGAATGTGGATCATTGGGAAGACCGTGGCAGCTGACATTCATGATGAGAAAGCAACTTCTGCACCATCAGAAGGTGGATGATCATCTCTGTGACCCCAAGTCCATTGTCTAAAGGTGGACCCCAGCATGGTCTGAACCCTGAGACCAAGTAAGACTAGCCTGTACTGAAGAAAATGATTATAGTCGAAATGCTTTTAAAGTTTATCAGTTATTTTCTGTATTATGTCCATTAATAATAATATCCATGACAGGCTGGCTTCTTCCCTTTCTTCATCCTCCTCCTCCTCCTCCTCCTCCTCCTCCTCTCTCCCTCTCTCCCTCCCCCCCTCTCTCTCTCCTTTTCTCCACCCCCACCCTGTACTTGGCCTTACACATGATAGACAAGGGCTCTCTTTCTATCACTGAAATACATCCCCAACCCTCTTTTACTTATATTTTGAAACAGGGTCTCACCAATTTGTCCAGGCTACGCTCGAACTCACTCAGTTGCTCATGGTGGTGTTAAACATGCCACCCTCTGGCCTTCCTCTCCAAAGCACCTGTAAGGACAGCCTGTGTCATCAGGGTCTGCTCATGAAGCAACTTTTAAATGTTGCTTACTCTTCCTAGTGAGAAGATGGATATTAACTATTACTTCTCTTCCTAGTGAGAAGATGGATATTATTTTCTTGGACTGAAAAAATAAGGAGGTGGGTTTTGTTATTCTGTCACGTGATCTTTGTCTTCAAACTCTGAGACTGTTTGACCATCCCCGTAACAAGTGATGAAACTGAAGCTCAGGCTAAGGAATGGGCCCAGGTCTGCACGGCAACTAGAAGCAGAGCTAGGACACACACCTGATTCTAGGTTATCTTTGTAAAAGGGTAATACATTGTCTCACCAATCTTCTCATACGTGTACATTTAGAGAGATAGAGAGAAAACAGACTTTGTTTATAGCCCCCCATTATTTCTTGTCCTTCCCACTCTGCCAAATCCCTGCTTCCCAACAAATCCCCCTCTGCCTTTAGTGTCTTTCTCTTCTGTGACCCACTTCATTTAACCTTGCTGCCTCAGCATAGGTGGGGCTATTTACTCGAGTTAAGGGCGGCTTACCAGTGGCTCCAACCATTCACCCAGAATTTTGCTATGGTTCCCAAAAGAGCCCATAACTAATGTGGACACCGTTTCTACAAGACTACATCATTTGTAGTGGGGGAATGGAGGCAAAGAGAGGAGAAATGGCTTGTTTAATACTGCCCCTGAGCCGGGTGGTGGTGGCGCACGCCTTTAATCCCAGCACTTGGGAGGCAGAAGCAGGCGGATCTCTGTGAGTTCGAGACCAACCTGGTCTACAAGAGCTAGATCCAGGACAGGCTCCAAAGCCACAGAGAAAAGCCTGTCTCAAAACAACAACAACCACCACAACAAAATACTGCCCCTGTTCTTTTGAGAGATCGTAATGCTTACTGTCTTCAGGGAAGGATTTTGGAGCCAGCTCATGGATGGTGCGGTGACAGGAACTGCTGGGCATTGATTGGATGAGAGTCCTTATCCGGTTCAGTGTAGGGGCTTAGCTGCACCCAGCCTTTGGCACAGACCTGGTGTCTGGTCTTCGTCTGCTGGAGCTTTTTCTTGTGCAGCCAGGTGCTTAGACCACCGTATGTGTCATCAAACCGGTGACACACTACCCTTTCACTAATGCGTCTAAGCCCCTGCAGGGAGAAAGGCTCCCGCATGGCAGGGCCGTCCAGAATGAATGCAGTCGCCAGAGAGACCTGGAGTCGAGGGAACTGACTCACACTGAGCTGTCCCTCACCCCAGGGAAGCAGCCCGGGAGCTGCCCACCTCTCCCACACACCACCCTCTCAGCCCAAACTTCTCACTGCAGCGGTTGGATTTACTCACTGTCTCCCTTCTTCCGCATCTGCAAGGACCTGGAAGAGGACTTTGCAGGCTCTCTCTCCTTCACTTAGTTTTCTCTGTCTCCTTTAGTGACTGATGGACGCAGCCAAAGCTGAAAATTTTCTCCATGTCTCAGAGGACCTGGATCCAGTGGGAATCTGGGCATTGAGAGAGGAGCTGGCTGGCTCTTTTGCTGCTGGAGGAAGAGTTAGTCACTGGGTCGCTGCTGGCAACTGGCGCTGTCACGGGGAGGAAATACACTTGGGATGAGTGAGTGCAGTGCGGTCGCCACAAAAATCCTCTTTTTTAATTGAGCAGAGGAAGTGGCCTGCTGATTTCCTCTTTCATTCACTGACAGTTCCTGTCTGCTCCAAGCTCAGCAGCCAGGGGGGCACTGGACCAGAAGTGGAGTGGGAGGAGATTGGGGTTTACACACATTGTTTCATTTTCCCCACAATAACCTTATTGTCACGGTCTATACTTTTCCAAACTGGATGCTGAATGCTCGTCCAAGGTCAGACACAGTCTACCTAGGGCCAAAGCCGCAGCAGGGAAATATCTCTCCAGGCCCCTTGCTTCCGCTTGCCTTGTTCCCCTCTGTTCTTCTCATTGTTACCCCCACACTACCTTCCAGGACGTCAGAGGTTTCCTTAAGTTTGGGTGTTAACCACTCAGTTTATGGTTGTGTACACAGAACAGGTTCTCTAAGTGCCAGTTGTACCGAATGCTATTCCCTGCCTTTTAGGAAAATTTGCATTTTCGAAAAACACGTCTCCTGGAAAAGAAGAGAATCCGCACTGAGGCTGAGCAACGGTCCCAACACCGCTCTAGATCCCTGATGGCATGCTTCTCTCCGGCCCCCACCTCTTCGCCTGTTTTCTTTCTCTTACATTTTTGCTCAAGGAAAATTCTGCCACCGTTGGTCCTAAGTGCTTCACAATTCTCTATTGATTTCATTCCCATTTCCACCGTGTGACACAGGCCTTGTGTTAATATCGGCACTGTCCCACCTGCAAGTGAGTCACTGGGCCTAGAGGGACTTAGTTGTCTGCTTGGAGACGTACGGGATGGTGTGCGTAGAGCAAGAATTAACAGGTGGGCTGCACAGCGATCCCGTGAGGTTAGAGGCACTGCACGGCATGGGCTTTTTGCTGCCCATGCGTTTCACTGGCTAGGTAGGAATCCCTTGTCTCTGTGTTTTTCACATACCTTGCTCCATCTTGGATGCTCACACTCTGGGAGCCTTGGACAGCTACTCCTGTAAAACCAGAGTGCACAGGTCAAGGTCCCACACTGAGTGAGCAGAGCTTGAGAGTCAATGTTGCTGTGCTTGGAGGATTTCTAATGACCAAAGCCAGTGCTGAGGACTTGGGGCTGCCTGCATCACAGCTGAAGTGCTGAGGAAGAAAAAGGTTTCCACGTTCGTTCTTTGACAGTTGGACAGAGGCTCCCCCAATTCCTTCCCTCACCCCCCTCTTCTCCCTCTCCCTTTCTCTCCACCACCCCTCAGTGTGTATGTCTATGTGTTAGTCATAAAAGTAGTTCTCAGAAACTTGAGGTTTTAATAAAACATGAAAAACATTTTCACCCTCCCTTCTCTCTCGGATCGTAGGTGCTACACGGTTTAAGGAAATGTAATCCATATGCGTGATTATTCATACTTCCATCATCAAAAATACTGTTGACTCCTTGAGAAACATTTGATTTTCTGGATGTCATTCTTTTTTGGAGTACAAAGGAAGAGTTTTTTCCCCCCCTCTCAGCTACTAGTTTATTTGCCTTGAATATCACTTGACTGAGGTGCACAAGTGGTCACTAGACTGTGCCACAGTTTCCTGTGCACTTTTAACCCAGTGATAACCCGGACGTTCGCCTTTTCAGCCTCCACGCTTTCAGATGTGGGGCGCAGGAAGGCAAGTTAAGATTTGCCCACTTTGCACACGAATTGCTGGGTCCTTCTTTTGGGGGGTACAGTGGGGATGGTATGAGAGCAAGACCCAGAGGCCCGAGCCTGGTGCATCTCACACCTAAATGGTGTCCCCCTGAAGTCAAAGCCAGCACTCCTCTTTTCAGGATATCATAGAGGCTGCAAGAGTCAACTTTTTCCACAAACAAGAGCAGGATTTTCTTTGCCCAAAGCTCAGCCATCTCCACCTCCAGCTAAACACATGCACAACTCTAGCAAGAACAGAATGGTACCACTTTGCCCACCTTGGCTTCCCAAGGTGGAGGAAGAGCTTCAAGGGAAGGAGGGTGCAGGGGTTGGTTTCCAGGTGGTGACACATTATTATTGACGGTTTTATTGGTAGCGCAATAGTAACATCAGAGAGAAAAAGAGACCAAAGGACGAGCAGAGTTGGAAGCTAAGGGTCTGGAGTTGTGGGAGAGACAACAGAGGATGCTGAGCCAAGAGCTGCAGAAGCTGCAGCAAAACATCGGCCACAAGCAACCCTGTTAGAGACCCCAGAGGCCACTGCCCTGCCCCTCCTGCCACCCACTTCCCTCAGCTTTCACTGCCCTGCCGTCATTATGTTCGGGACTCTTTTTAATTCGGAAGCTTCGGGGGCCACATCCTGTCATCAATTGGGGGCTGACTTCAATAAGCATTCTGTGCCCGGCCAATGCGTCAGGATGCAGCTTCCTCCTGGTGGGCCCTGATACAATAGGGTTTTCTACTGAGATCAATGGATTAATTGCAAAGGCTCCATTCGGGGCCATAAGGAGAAGCATTGTTTTTTTTCCACAGCCCACAGCCCGGCCATCAGGGCTTGCCAAACTTCATTTTTGAAAAGCCAGGAAAACAATTTTGTAAAGAGGGGTTAGGGTGGAGGGGCGTAGGGGAGTCCTTTCGCTCATCTCGGTAAAGGTCAGAAACAATCACAGTGAGAATTCAGAAGGCACGTTTGTTCTCTGACTGTGGCCCTGTCTGGAAAATTCCACCCAGAAACAATTGTCTGTCCCTCTCGCCGACCTCCCTTCCCCCACAGACTCTCTCCACCCAGGCCCCAGCCCACCCTCTTTTAGCCCCAGCCATTCTCTCCCCTGTAAACAGCCTGGGATGTCTGGCCACTGAATGGTCAAAGGGCTCAGCTGCATTCGGGGGGATTAAGCATCCCGGAAGCGATGGATGTCTTTGAGGCAGAGAACTAGATGTGGCTGAAGACAGAGCTGGAAAAGCTGCCTGGGCAGAGGAAGACCCTACACATGACCCGTGTGTTCTCCTCGGAGGACGGAATGAACCGACTGTAGGACTTGGGTTGGTGAGCTCCCCGGAGTGGGTGGTGGGGTGCTGCCTTTCTGGGGTACTGGGAAAGTGTGTGTGGCGGTGGACCACACGATCCCAGGGACCTTAGTGCGGAAGTTTCAACTAGACAATTCTTCACAGGCACCCAAGGGTTGCTGCTTAGTCCTCACCTCACCAATACATATTCTTTCCTCTAAATATGTGGGTGACATTCGAGAAATGATAAGCCGTGGTGGTGGGTTTTATTTGCATTTTACAGCTGAGACAGCCGGGCATGGCGGAGGGGGAGACAGTTCAACAGTTGGTTTCAGACCCATGGCAAGATAAGCCCCAGGAAACCTGGGATCCCTTCAGCTCAGAGACAAGTGCCAATGTCTGCAGCCAGCCCCCACCCCCAGCATGGCATCTGCCACAGAGATGACACTCAAAAAAAAAAAAAAAGAAAGAAAGAAAAATTTGTTGCATAAATGAATAGTTTTTTATTTAGTATTCTAGGCTACATGGGGCCCCAATCCCTCTCTGCCTGCTTGGTTGCTTTACCACGACTGACTGGATCTTAATGTTGCTCAATAATCCTTCTAGAAGACTCTTTTATGCGATTATTTTAACAGCCCCTTCAGCTAGACTGACCCTATCCTGTCCTGCACTGGCTTCCTCTTCCCCATCCCTCTCCTCTGTACCTCACTTGTAGGGATTCTCTTTTCCAAGACTTAACCATAGAGGGTGGGATACATGGAGTTGAAGAAAACTGTATAATCTAATTATAATACTTTAGCATCTGAGCACAGTGTGGGCCCCAGGGCTCAATGGGAGGAGATTAGAGCCAGGTGCTTATGCTGAAGGCGTCCTCCCTTTTGGAGGAGGGCAGGGTACCACACCTGTCGATCATCTCCAACCCAAGCCCCAAAGAGACTAACTCTGGATGCTAAATCATGGGGCAGAGAACCTTTCGGCTCCTCACAGCAGCTCTGTGCACATACACACAAACGGAATATGCTCACAAAGTGTAAACTTCTCAGCGTTGGGAGCCTTTGTCCCAGGACGACTGCGTTCCCGGAAGCAGATCTTGCAACCCCAAACTGGCTCAGGAATCTTTCACTATTTCCTTCCATTGTCCCCACTTTCTCTCGGC
>NC_022016.1:31749213-31750007 GCF_000317375.1 Microtus ochrogaster
TCTCCAACCCAAGCCCCAAAGAGACTAACTCTGGATGCTAAATCATGGGGCAGAGAACCTTTCGGCTCCTCACAGCAGCTCTGAGGCGCAGGAGACTCTAGAGTCAGAAGAAGCTGGAGTTTCAGCATGGTATGACCCTCGACAAGACGCGAGAGTCAGTCTCTTGTAGCCAGGGTTCCAAGCAAAATTTCCAACATTGCCATCACACGGCCAGCCTCATTTTTTCTGCCCCGCTGAGGCTGCCTTGTCACCTAGGATCAGATTCAGCTCCTGTCTCATCCCCCCCCCCCCATCCCCCAATTCAGTCTCTCACAGAGTTGCCCTGGAGATGCAGGAATGCCAGAACAGAGCTGGTTTTGCTCTGGCACACTTCCTTCCCCTGCAATCTCAAAGGTAGGCTGTCTGTTGATACAGTCTTACCGGAGCCCTTAGATGGGACTGGAGAGTGGGCAAAGGCTGTAACAACGTGAGAAGGGTTTATGTTCAACCCTACAAAACTTAGTCCGGGGGGGGGGGAATACATATGTATCTATGAAAGTCCTGGGGAGACAGCTAGTCAGTAAGATGCTCCTTTTTCAAGTACGAGAATCTGAGGTCAATCATCAGAACCCATGTTTAAAAAGTAGGGTTTGGTGGTATCTAATCCCAGTGCTGGGGGAAGGGAGTGGAGACAGGAGGATTGCTGAGGCTGTCGAGTTAGCCAGTAGCTAAACCCGTGAGACCCAGGCCAACGTAGACAACTCTCTTGGTGACTAGCTCTTGAGGTTAGACCCTGGCCTCCACCTATGTGGGTG
>NC_022016.1:31750137-31756363 GCF_000317375.1 Microtus ochrogaster
TCCCGGAAGCAGATCTTGCAACCCCAAACTGGCTCAGGAATCTTTCACTATTTCCTTCCATTGTCCCCACTTTCTCTCGGCATTGTCACTGTCATGTTTGTTGATGGAATTCCACTAATGGAGTTTTCCTGGTCCCCATAGAAACAATGAAAAGACTTGGCAAACCAAGTAGAGACCAGTGACTTGCTCTACGTGGGCGACTGGCACGCATCTTGGGGTGGTTGGTTTGTGGCTTTCAGTTGAAGTCTGAGCTCTGGAAAGGAAAGCGCATAGCCACTAGTCATGTCTGGAAAGGAAAGCGCATGTGAAAGTGGACAGGAAGGCGGGAGGTGGCTGCGACTGCGCAGTAGTCTGGAAAGGAAAGCGCATGTGAAAGTGGACAGGAAGGCGGGAGGTGGCTGCGACTGCGCAGTAGAACGCTAGGAAAACTGACTAGGATGTGGGAACTGGGAGACCTGAGCGTTAAGCCTTATCATTCCCGGTGCTAAATGTGTGATCTTGAACAAGGTACTTTACCAGTGAACATGGGAATTTTGCCTGTGATTGGAAGGTGAAGCGAAAATTAAACCCCTAGGTTCTAGCGTCTTAAATGGCCTACAAGGAGGGGGCACGTCATGTAACTAGATGTCATGGAAGCTTGGCAACGGCAAGATGCTTCTGCCTGCAATGATCAACACCTTAACTGAAAACCAAATGTGCAGTGAGTCAGAGGGGTTTGCAGCAGCGCTCACCTGTGCTACATTTTGCAGCTTTACTGCGGCCTTTGTAATGCAAACGCATGCCCACTTGGCGCTGTGCATGCCTTCATGCAGTGCCTACAAGCATTGATCAAATCACCTCAGATCAGACTCGCGGCTGCTACATGTGAACGGCAGAGCTTCTCTTTCCTGTACTTACCGAGTTTTCTGACCATAAAGAAACATAATGATCTAATTACGAAAAATTAAAATGGTATTTTCCTATCAGCATTCCCCAGAACGCAAGTACGAAATTAGTACATCTCTGGATTGTATTCCGGTAGAATGTTTTATTTTAAAAATTGCTACTTGAGTTGCTTTAGTTTCATAAAAAAAAAATAATTAAATTGATTTTGGCTTGGAATTAGGGCAAAATTTCCAATAATTTCTTGAATGAAATGCTTCTACCACATTGTATAATATATTTGTAGGAAGTTGCATTCTCGGCATTGGTGGTGACAAAATCAAAATATCAGTCAATTCTGAAAAATCCAACAATGTTTAAGTCTTTATGCAACAAAAGCACATTCAATTTTGCCTTTAATAAACAACAACAAATATATATAACAAAGAATGGCTTTCAGTTTTCAAGCAAATTTCTTTATGATTTAGTATTGGTAAATATTTGATGCATGCACTGTTTCATATGCCTTTATACCTAAGGGCACATAAAAGCTCAGGTAAAGAGGATCGAAAGAGGAAAAGCTTAGGAAGTCCTTCCCTGGGGGAATGAAAGTGCCTGACCCGGGGCGACTGTCTTTTTCCTTCAGTTGGCTTGGCACATCCCTCCCACTTGCAGAGATTCTAACAGCAAGTCTCTGATATGGATAAGTCAAAGAGACAGCTTTCAAATAGACAGCTTCAAACATTGGCAGTTAACTTTTACCAATGACAGCGTGTCCGTGCTTATACGCAAGTGTGTTTTGGAGCAATAATTTATAAGAGAAGAATAAAGAATACTTCATTGAGGCTGTTTTCAATCTTCTTCTGAGTACATGTAAAATAACTCTACCATTGATGAAATATCCCAAGTAACTGTGTATATATTATCTTGTTTAATTCCTAAAATCATTTTACGAATTAGGAAATAGGAGTCCAAGTTCCTGCAGAAAGAATTCAGGTTCAGATCGCAAAGTTAGGGATATATTTTACTTTTATTTGTAAAATTTGATTTACGTGTATTTTCCCTGTATGTCTGTAGCTGTGTGCCTGGTACCTGCAGAGGCCAGAGAAGGTGCCGGAGTCCTTAGATCTTGAGCTCCACACAGCCGTGAGCCATGATGTGGGTGCTGGAAATGGAATCCAATTCCTCTGGAAGAGCAGCCAGTGCTCTAACCACAGAGCCATCTCCCCAGTCCCAGAACTAGGATTTTTAACTCTGCCTTTTCTGTTTAGAAGAACAGCTCTTGGTATCAGAATGTTTCGAATGCTCTAACTCTCTTTAACATGTTGTATTAGACTTTCAGCATTCATAACCTTGACTTCCTCAAGCATTCAGTTGATGAGCTACCCTGTGCTAGGGGCCGTTCTAGGTAGGGGATTTCAAGTTATGGGTGGTGTCTTGATTTACATAACTTCAGGTAGTTGTTGGGGTTTTTGTTTTGTTTTAGAAAAACAAGCAAACAAACCTGCAAACAGAATGGTGTCATTTACCTGAAACTTTGGAAAGATATACCATAAACACATGGAATGCACCCAACATGCATTTGACATATGCCAGATATTTATATGAGAGTCTCAAACACTCAAACAGGGTAATTTAGGAAGAGTGATTATTGGATAGAAAATGGCAGTGAGGGGCAGTGTTAGGTTCCAGGGTTCATGGCAGAAAGGAACAGATACCATTTATAGGCCTGAAGGGTGAAGAGAGTGCAGTCCTGGAACCAGGAAGGATCACAAGGGAGGGTGAAGCCTTCCAAGAGCTGTGCTCAGTGGTGGAAGAATACAGCAGACTCGGTAACCTGGCAGGGAAGGAGCCAGGAGCATGGATACATCACCCTCACTCTTCTCTTAGCTTTCTGCCTGCTAGTAGAACTCCACAGGTTGAGCGCCATAGAAGCTGGGGGCAAAGGTTAGCATCTGGGCAACAAAACTGATAAACACAAGGTAGGAAGTAGATGAGCAAACAGAAGATGCAACAGACGATCTGTAGATGATCTGTAGATATCAAAGCCGGGTCCCCACTCCGGAGTTGCTTCTTATGGCTTGCAGGCAGCAAGTGTTCACAACACAGAACAGGGTGCACTGAGCACAGCACAGTAGGTTTGACCTGGGCTTGACATTGCTATAATTTGACAGCCTGCAGGCATCCTCCAAAGTCCTGCAGAGCCTCTTCAAAGTAGATCTGGAGGAAGGTCCACACCAGGATCCTTCTGAATGGCCTCCTTGCACCTGCAGGTGTGGCCAGGTTATCTTGCTCTTGTTTGCCAGTCCCTTCATAAAGCCAAGCCTGTGAACCCTGGTGAGCCTGCTCCCTTCAATTTAGGGGCCTGGGCCCTCTACCTGCCTCCATCAAAGCCAACATCTGCATGTGGGGCCCTTCTCTGCTCACTTCCTTCCAGAGCTTTAACAGGACTGTCCCTGTCTTTCTGAGACATGGTGCTTGCTTGTCTGGGTGAGGTGTATGTTATTCAACAAATACTTCATGCA
Source organism: Microtus ochrogaster (assembly GCF_000317375.1). NCBI lineage: Eukaryota > Metazoa > Chordata > Mammalia > Rodentia > Cricetidae > Microtus > Microtus ochrogaster. Next base: position 31,753,524 of record NC_022016.1, read on the forward strand.
ACATTTATTGAATGCCTATTGAGTTCTTGGCACAGTGAAAAAAAAAAAAAGGAGTACCATGGGGGCTGCTTCTCTTACTTACTTAGCTCTATTTTTCTGGGTTTTTTTTCTCACTAGGCCTTTCTCCCTCTAGACTGTGAGCATCCCGAGGACAGGAAATCTGTTCAATTATCTTTGTGCTGTCAGTGATCAGGAGAGAAGGCTTCCAAAAGCTGTCGCTATAGATGAAACAGAAAGGAAGGAAGAAAGGAATTAACTGACTGTAGTTATTGGTTAAGTGTCTAAGATGGGCCAGCTGCTTAGAGACATAAACAACAGCTCAGGGTGCATACATGCAGGCGTGTGTGTATGTGTGTGTGTGTGTGTGTGTGTGTGTGTGTATATACACATGTGCAAGGGCTGAGGAATTGGTTGTGAATGTCTCTAGGTCTCAGAGGACAAATCACAGGGTTTCTACCTTGCCCAGATTTTTTTTTTTTTAACAGAACCATTCTGACCCCTAAGGACAGACACTAAGGGGCCTGTTTAGAGTCTCAGTGTAGCTGGCTGGTGGTTAGAGCTCTTCAAACCGTTTTCAAAAGCAGGTGATTTCTGTAGTTGAGGTCTTGTAGGCATATGGTATTTGAATGATATAATTTCTTTAATTGAAAGTGTTATCTTAACCGGAGAGTTTTGCAAAACCCCCAAAGACATCTGTTGCTGTTTTTGTGCTTTTCCCCAGCAAACAATCTGGTGGTGAAAAATAGGAATGACTAAATGGAACACCAGGAAAAATTGTGGGTTTGAAAAACAAATCTCCCTGTCTTTAAGGTTGAGGCAATTAAGCAAGGTACAAGGCAGGCAGCTTCTGGACAGAGGCTTCTGTGAGATCTCGGGCTGTTTACTAATGATCGCGAACACAGAACCAGCGGGACGAGCATGAGGAAAATCCAGTCCTTATTTTTGTTATTTAAGGACCTTACCTATAGGATTTGTACACGGGGGCCACGGTGAAAGCTTGGGGCCAGTCCTGAAGCATTTCCAGATAGGCCCCGAAGTCCCACAGGCTCCTGGAACTCAGTCCATCAAGGCTGACATCACCCGTCTCCAAGACCCACATCTCCTATTGAGCTGTCTATGTTGTGGGCTTCACCAAGTGTTTTACCAAGTCAGAGAGCTCCCAGAACCATGTGTTTTCTGAGGTCTGGAGCAAGCTACAAGCTTGCTCCCCTGGGGAAGGGCTGCCTCTTCTGTACTCCATACCTCTGCCCGATTGCTCAGATTACTGCAAGGCCACTGTAGCTAACCTTGACCCCATGGATAGTAGTCCCAATGGAGATATGACTTAAGGAACTACACAGAGAGCTCTCTGGGAGAAGGGCTAAGGAACAATAGAGGATGCTAAGAGAGCTACGGAAGAGTGCAGCCAGAAGCCATGTCACCTCTAGGAATGGAGGGCCGAAGGGAAGAAATACAGACCTTGGACTCCATGGAGAGCTAAGAGTAGGATTGGCTGCCAGGGGAAACGGCAGAGAGGTGTGTGGAGGCAGTGGGGTGTACGGGGGAACCAAGAGCTTTCTCCACCACCCTTCCACCTTCTTACTGAACCCAGAGGTGGGGTCCAGGGTCTAGAAGATGTGGGCATAGAGCAGGGCTAGAGAAAGGCTGAGGATGGGTCTGAAGACAAGGAAGAAAAGGACATAGACTAACCCCCCCACCACCACCACACACAATTCTATACTCTGATAGAGTCCCTGTTGTAGACCTGAGGGTCTCCCCAGTCTGAACTTCTCAGGACCTCTCTGCTGCGCTCAGAGTAAACCAGGCCCTTCCAATCACCATGGGCTAATCAGTGTGTCCTCTCTCTGGGATTCCGAGAAACCTCCACTTTCTGCCTGGGGACCTGAAACTCTTCCTCCCAGGCTTGACACATGCTCTGGGCAGATGTCTGTGAGCATCTCGACCCTTGGGCCCTCCTTCCGAGCAGCGTCCACTGTACACTGCAGTATTTCTACTGCTGACACACTTTGGGATTTGCTGCTTTATTTGGTATCAAATCTGCTGCATTCATTTTATGTTTACAGCATGATTTGGGGATGCATTTAGTTAGTAAAATGGTTACTATAGTGAAGATTTTTGTCTTAGTTACTTTTGTGACAAGAACCACTAAAATGTATACTAAATGTGAATTTCTAATATCATACAGTTTTCATAACTTTAATCTTGTTGTAAAGGAAATCCCTAGATAGTCTCAATGTGGTGGTTTGAATGAAAATGGCCCGTAGCGGCTCATAAGGAATTGCACTGTTGGGAGGTTTGGCCTTGTTGAAGGAAGTGTGTCACTGGGAATGTGCTTTGAGGTTTCAGACATTTGAGCCAGGCCCAGTGTCTCCCTCTTCCTGCTGCCTGCCAGTCCAAATGTAGAACTAACTCTCAGCTACCTCTCCAGCACCATGATTGCCCGTGAGCTTCCATGCTTCTTACCAAATGACAATGGATTAACAATCATGGACTAAACCTCTGAAACTGTAAACCAGCCCAATCAAATGTTTTCCTTTAGAAGAGATGCCATGGTCATGGTGTCTCTTCACAGCAATAACAAAACCCTAATTAAGTCACTAACCACATGTTTTGGTAAATATGGGAGTGCAGTGTCTCCATGAGGAGAACATGGAGTGCAGCGTCTCCATGAGGAGAACATGGAGTGCAGCGTCTCCATGAGGAGAACATGGAGTGCAGCGTCTTCATGAGGAGAACATGGAGTGCAGCGTCTTCATGAGGAGAACATGGAGTGCAGCGTCTTCATGAGGAGAACATGGAGTGCAGAGTCTCCATGAGGTGAACACAGCAGTGCAGTGTCT
>NC_022016.1:31756476-31763017 GCF_000317375.1 Microtus ochrogaster
CATGAGGAGAACATGGAGTGCAGTGTCTTCATGAGGTGAACATGGAGTGCAGAGTGTCTCCATGAGGTGAACACAGCAATGCAGTGTGTGTATAATTGTATAATGTGGTTCTTGTTTTACTATCTTTAAAGTCTCACACTTCATCCTGCAGTACCTGCTGTGCTTTGCATTCCCACTAATAGTTGACAAGAATTCCACTTTCTTTATACCTTTGCCAACATTTTTCTCTTGATTTCTTTTTGATAAATACAATCCTGTGATATCAAGTAATCTTTCATATTGATTTTAATTTCTGTCTGTCTAATGCTGAGCACCTTTTCATAAGGCCTCATGACCTTTTCTATGCCTTATTTGGAGGAACATTTATACAAGTTCTTTGCCCATTCTTCCTTTATTTCCTTACTCTTTGCTACTAAACTATGATTTACCTTGAATGTCTCTATCCTTCAGTTACTTAGGCAGTGTACCATTTACGTTGGTCTATTAACTAACTGTTACAATACCAAGAACATACATTTTTTCAGTAAACCTTAAAGAACAAAGGGAAAACTGGGTGAAAGGAGGAAAAGGTGAATACCAGATAGGAAATAGGAAGTGAAGAAGTAAGGAAGAGAGGGAGAAAGGAGGAATATAGCAACAGCAAAAAGATCATTATAACCACTCGAACCATTATCAAATACCTTGTTACATTTCACTTCCACAGGCATTTTAAGTGTAGGACACAGGGATGGTTAAGGACCACTGGGACTTAGGACAAAAGGATGCTGAAGAGAAGCAGTTGAAGAAGTTGGGATGTGGAATCAGAGGATGGGTCCAGTGTCTACTTTGCCATGTGTTGGTTCTTTGCTGAAGTAGGCAATGCTTTTTTTCCCCCTTACTCCGTCTCTATAATCCATCTCTACGATTAGAGGCAATAATCCCTACCACGGTCATGGAAGAGGAGGCCTGGGAAAATGGACAATATATTATGCAAGGTTACATATAGGAAAGGGGTTTGTGAAACACAATACTCCAACTGCCATTTTTCGCAATTGTGATGGACTGACTGTGTGTACCAAGCTACACCTATGTGCCCAGCTGAATATAAGGCAGAAGTCTTCTTGTGCAGAGGAATTTCCCTGGTGGATTTTTAGAACCATAAAGGATGCTCTGAGATCACCAGAGACCACCATCCCTGTCTTTGATCTCACGCTATAGTTACTGGCTAAAGGCTCCCTGGCAAGTGGACACGGGCTCTATACAGCATGGCTGCTCATCCCTGTCAAGCTGGTCCTTCTTTCTTTGGCAGACTCTGGCAGCCAAAAACTTCTTTTCCACGAGACCACCCAGAAGAGGCTGATGTTCAGTATATAAGGGTTGTTTTGAAACGAAGGCGGCTCTATTGTCGTTCTGAATTCTTTTTTTTTCAAGGCCAAGTGTCCCTTCTGTCTCCCAGCTGGTCTTCATTAGACAGACTTTGAGACTGTTTAGTTCCCTGCTGGTCACATCAGAACTTTGCTTTCTGTTGTTATTCCAAAGGCCGCGGATAGACGGAAGTGCCTCATTTGATTACCTTGACACCATAGCCAGCCATCATAAATCTAAAGTAAACGCCATTAATTATAGTGGCCCTTGTGTTTCCAGGGGACAGAAATTTGGGCTTTGTTCAGGAGCAGAAGGACACTGTCTCGATTCATATGGGTGGTGGAGTAGAGCACCCAGGGCAACCTAACTTCCAGAGCCCCCTGCATTTTCTAGCAACAATAACGCCTTTTCCTTTCATCCTGGTCCATAGCATCACAACATGTGACCGCGCTGTGTAAGCTGTGAGGCCAAGTGCGGAAAGAACTAAGGCTATACTGTCTGTGGTACTGTGCCCAGCACCACAGCGGTCTCTTCAGTGAAAAGAAACAACGTTTGCCCCCATCTTCAGAAGTGTCCCCCATGTAGAATGCACGGAAAGGATGGATGCTTGTGTGGGCCCTGTCAGAAAAGCTTCCTGAAGTTTGTTGATGCATTCTTTTCCCATCCACCCTGAGATGACTAGGAAACAAGGCTTGATCATCATGCAGGCCGGAGGTATTACAACTGTGCTCTGTGTCTTAGTGTTCGTCTGTAGTCTTCATGAATTTTTGCTGAGGTGAGCCGAGAAGATACAGTGCGTGTTGGCAAATTGCATAGCAATTTGATATCCCCAAGGGCATCAAAGCATATGATCTGGATATAAAAATACCAGGTTAAGAAATGGAACCTGGTCTTTCACCACAGATATTTTGACAAGCTGATGGATACATTCACATAAGAACTTGGACTTCATCTAAAGATTGGAGTCAGTTTGAGTCTTTATCTGTGAGTGATGGGTCTCTCCAGGCACTGAGGGAGACTGTAGGAGGGACGAGGCCTGGGTCTTCCTGCAGCTCTCAGTACTGTAGTGTACCCTGGACCACAGGCTGCCGAAGGGTAGATGCCGAAGGACTATTTGAACAAGTACAGACTTGTTCTTTTATTGTTTATCCGTGCAGTCTTATCTCATCAACTGTGCTACTTACTGTGTAAGGAGAGATGACATATCTTACATCACTTGTCCTCTAACTCAAAGACATGCATCCTTCAAATTTCATTTCTTAAGAAATGATGATAGCTCTAACCAGGGAAATGTGCATGTGATGTAATTTTCCTCCTTCGAACTCATGATGATCAAATCAAAGGTGCATCTTAATTAATGGCATCTTAGAGTCAAAGAAATACTGTAATTCAAACTGGGGATGGTGGCAATCCTGCAATATTTAAGAAGCTGAGGTAAGTTCAAGGGGAACTTGAGCTATATAGTGAGACCCTGTCTAAAAACAATGATGACATAAAAAAAAAATTCTGTGATGCCAAATTGCCCTCATCTCTCTGTTGGACACAAATGGGGAGTCCCATAACTCCCTCGCCCCAGTTAAATCATTAATTATCCTTAGGTTTTAGAGACGTAGGGGGAAGAGGACATGTGAAAGCCAAGGCTTTTATAAACCCAGCTGAAACCAATGCTTCTCAGCTAGTGACTTTGTCCGGCTTTCTAAAGGAGGAATAAAAGCTGCTGTTTGACCAAGGGAGAGCTCCTGCTTTTCTTCTTTACCAAACTGGTCGCCTAGATGCAGTGCAAAGCCTGGGTCAAAGTTACTCTTTCGGGAAGATAACCGGGGCTCTCCAGACAGAGGTACTCTTGTTTCCTCTGCGTCTTCCTACCCGTGCCAAGCTAACAGCCTGGATGCTTTGCGTCTCAAGTCTCAAATTATGGTGCTTTAGGAATGTCTTAACTCTTACAGTTTGACACATGCTGCTTTTTTGGGAGATCAGTCTGTACTAGGAGGCCCTGAGAACTCCCCTGAAGATCTTGGGATATTTCCTCTGTGAGATACAATTTAGAGATTGGCACTGTGTGTGTGTGTGTGTGTGTGTGTGTGTGTGTGTGTGTGTGTGTGTGTGGTTTCATTGGTGGTGAGAATTTGGTCCCAACAGAGGCCCCATTAGTCTATGTATTCTGAGGTGACTTACTTTTAAATTCATGCTGCTTTAATACTGTTTTTTACTGGAACAATGTGGATTTCATGTAAGCAAGGGGAAATTTGGAGCTGTAGCTATTATAACAGAAAATGTCCCTGAATACAATAGATATTACTGAAAGTAATACAAGCCAACACTTCTGTAGCATGTTATAAAAAATGCTTTCAGATTGTATGTGTTGTGCTATGTATATAACAACTCTGCAAGTTATGTAACCTTAGGCACTTTAGCCATGACAGGAAACAGGCTGACTCAACCAAGTCACCACACAGAGCTACTAGAAGGCAGAATCAAAGCTCAGATGCAGTCATATCCACAGTGCCTCCCAAGGCTATGTGTGCTCTTGCGGCTAATCTGGTCATTTTCAGAACCCTGTTTTATCTAATGGAAATCATTACAGCAACGAGAGCCCTGACGGTCAAGTTTTTGAAAGATATCTGTCGTGGAGTTAGAATTACCCAGGTGACATCTTCGGTTGGTTGTTATGATTATGATTGACAGACAGGCAATAGTAGATGCTGTCAGTCATGCTTGCCATAGAGATAAACTGAATTATAAAGATAAAGAGATAGTTAGCCAGGAATAGGGAAGCTTGCCTCTTCAGCTGGTGGGCATGGGTCTTATCTTCCTCATGGGAACAAGTGACAGAGACCTGGGTAGAGGTAAACCATATGCGTCCTCTTTTCATTCCTGCCCATGGCATGCTCTATAGAGTCTAGACCTTAAGTATGTAAGGGGGTTCTTGCCCCACCCCAGTATTGGGTATGAATGAGATGATGTATACAGTCCAGAGCTTGGAAAACACCCCAACAATTTGGTTTCGTCCTGGGCTTCTGGCTGTTTCCATCTTCTGGCTCCTTCTTTGTAGTAAAAGCTGCGGGCCTGCTTTTCGTCCCGCCCGGCTCCCGTACGGCTAGCTTTACACCAGAAATAACAACACACAAATTGTATTCACTTAAATACTGCTTGGCCCACTAGCTCTAGCCTCTTACAGGCTAATTCTCATATTTTGCCTAACCCATTTTTAGTAATCTGTGTAGCACCAGTCTTACGGGGAAAGATTCAGCATGTCTGACCTGGTGGCTTGCTTCATCGCGTCTGCCCGGGAGAGGGGAGCATGGCCTCTGTCTAAGGCATCTTACCTCACTTCCTCTTCCTCCCAGCATTCTGTTCTGTTTACTCCACCCACCTATGTTCTAACCTATGAGGGCCAAGCAGTTTCTTTATTTTTTAACCAATGACCTTCCTCCATCACTTCTTAATGCTGGTCTCTGTATGTGTTTCTCCATGGTAAAAGTTGCTGCTGGTGCAATCAAATCATCTGAGCATAGGACTTCCATCCAGTCAAATCCCCTTAGAGCCCAAAGAAGCTCCTGCTCCTCTGTGTGTCGGTTCAATGCAGCTGAATAATGGAAGGCCTCAACTTCAGCCTTTACAATACTCAAGGTCTCCTTTAGATCGGAACTAGAATCCAGCTTTTTTTTTTTTCTTTTCTGTAGCAAGTTATATTGTTTTACTTATCTTCTGGTACGGTGGAACTTGTATACTTTGAAGCCTTTCTCACTAAGGTGTGAGCACCTAAAGTCAGGGGCTATGGAGTTCCCTGGTACCAAGCCTTGTACGGAGCAGGCGGTCAGGAAGATAGAAGGATGCAGGTGTAAGAAGTGGAATAATTGAACCTACGTGGCCAGTTCTCTAGCCATGTGCTCTGGCCTACCTTGCTTTCAGGTAATGTGACCAAAATAGCACTGTTCTAGGATGCTCACAAGAGGTAACACAGCCAGGCCTCGTGGGACAGATTTGTAATCCCGCTATTCAGGAGGTTTAAACAGGAAGATCAGAAGTTTAAGGCCAGTCTGTGCTACAGAATGAGTTCAAGGAGAGTCCCAGCAACTTAGTGAGATGCCATCTCAAAATAAGAAGTCAAAAAGGGCTGATATGATGCATAATGTTATATCACCTTGACACAAGCTGGAGTCATTTGGGAAGAGGGATTCTCAGTTGAAAAACTACCTCCATGATTGGCCTCTAAGTAAGTCTGTGGTACATTTTCTTTATCAGTGATTGATGTAGTAGCGGCCAGACCATTGTGGGTGGTATGACGCTGGGTAGGTGGTCCTGGGTGCTATAAGAACTCAGGCTACCAGAGAAGTTAGGTAACAAGGAGGACCCTAAGAGGGGACACATAGATTTCTCTGGGAAGGGGAAATATATGAGATCTCCTGGGGAAGCTGGGGTTGGGGGGAGAGGGTGAAGGGGAGGGGATGAAGGATGGGAACATGAAGGGTTGAGCTGGTCCAGTTGGGGTTGGGACTGAGGGGAGAGTAATGGAAGAGATATCTTGATAGAGGGGGGCATTATGGGGTTAGGTAGAAACCTGTTGCCAGGGAAACTTCCAGTAATCCACAAGGATGACTTCAGTTAAGACTCCTAGCAATAGTGGAGAGGCCTGTCCCCGTAATCAGATGGTGACTTCCCTAATTGTCACCAGAGAACCTTCATCCTGTAACTGGTGGAAGCAGATGCCGAGATCCACAGCCAAGCCCTGGGGTGAGAGAATCCAACTGAAGAGTGGGAGGAAGGATTGCGTGAACAAGACAAGGGGGTCAAGATCGTGACAGGGGAAGCCCACAGAGACAGCTGACTTGAGCTAGTGGGAACTCAGGGACTTTGGACCAACAGCCAGGAAGCATGCATGGGACCTACCTAGGCCATCTGTATGTGAGTGACAATTGTGTAGCTTGGTCTGTTTGTGGGACCCCTTGCAGTGGGATCAGGGCCTGTCCCTGGCACATGAGCTGGCTCTTTGGAACCTACTCCCTATGGTAGGATGCCTCGTCCAGCCTTGATGCAGGGCTAGGAGCTTGGTCCTGCCTCACCTTGATATGCCATGCTTTGTAGATTCCCATGGGAGGCCTGCCCCTTTTAGAACAGAGGAGGAGTGGAAGGGGACGGGTAGGTGGGAGGTGGTGAGAAGGAATGGGAAGAGAGGAGACAGGGGAAACTGTGATTG
>NC_022016.1:31764503-31765815 GCF_000317375.1 Microtus ochrogaster
GGGCAGCAGCCTTTTACTTTCCTCCTGTGCAGCCTCATTTTCTTCTCTTTTCTCCTTTGATTTGTGATTGCTACTAATCACTCTACTGGAATGTAAAAATGTGGCTTTTATCTCGGTTGTGTCCCCTTCCACTCATCTGCTTGTGTTTTCTTACACTGATACTGTACTATTTTAACACACATGGTTATGTGGTGTGTTCTAAAATTTCTAAGGACAGATTTTCATAATTATGATTTGGTCAAGTCATCTTTGTATTTTTTCCCCTTTACTTATTAAAATGACCTTTAGAAGCATTACTTTCTAAGTAATATATTATCCTTTTAGTATGGTGGAAAGTTCAACTCCCTATGATTGTATTTAGAATTTTCACAAACTTCACAATATATGTAGACTTGAGCCATAATTATCTTTTTTGAATATTAGATTTTAGTTGTTTTCTTTCACATTTACTTATTGTGTGTGCACGTGTGCTCCTCCCAAGGTGTCCCAGTGGAGATCAGAGGACAATTGCGGGAGTTCTGTCTTTCTACCATGGGTGTTCTGGGGATTGAATTTAGGCCCCAGTCAGATTTTAATATAAACATTTGAAAGCTTTATAAATACACGAGATATTCCTCTCTCTTTTATTTTAGTTATTTTAGAGATTTAGATGTTATATATTTAGATATTTTGGTCTGCACAGAGATCTTTCAAGTCTAAAAGAATCACCATCTAATGCTTGAAGACTGTGGCACACAGGAAGAGTTATCTTGAACAATGCTGTAATTTTATTGTTGTAGTTAACTGTTTCTACTTTTCATTGAGTTATCTTTATAATTTATGCTTTCCAATGAATGATCCAAATGAATAAAAATTTTCAAATGTGCCCATACATAGTTGTATTTTTTTTGTGTTGTTTTTTGTTTTTCGAGACAGGCTTTCTCTATAGCTTTGGAGTCTGTCCTGGAACTAGCTCTTGTAGACTAGGCTGGCCTCAAACTCACAGAGCTCCTCCTGCCTCTGCTTCCTGAGTGCTGGGATTAAAGGTGTGCACCACCACCTCCGAGCTTGTAATTGTATTTTTTAGCGTTCTTTAGACACCTGTATTCCTACATGTGTCACATTCTATCTGCATTTTCTTTTCTTTTCCTTTTATTTCTCAAGATTTCTTTGTGTGGTCCTGGCTATCCTGGAATTCTCTCCCTGTAGGTAGGGTTGGCCTTGAACTCAGAGATCCCCCTGCCTCTGCCTCCCAAGTGCTGAGATTAAAGGTGTGTGCCACCACCCCTGGCTCTATCTGCACTTTCAAGTTTGGTTTTCTTCATAGAATAAA